>NC_048579.1:68131618-68404118 GCF_013265735.2 Oncorhynchus mykiss
GCATAATTTTGGAGCTGCAGTGCTCCACACAAGGCAGATTAAAACAGCATCATTTTGGAGCTGCAGTGCTCCACACAAGGCAGATTAAAACAGCATCATTTTGGAGCTGCAGTGCTCCACACAAGGCAGGTTAAAACAGCATCATTTTGGAGCTGCAGTGCTCCACACAAGGCAGATTAAAACAGCATCATTTTGGAGCTGCAGTGCTCCACACAAGGCAGATTAAAACAGCATCATTTTGGAGCTGCAGTGCTCCACACAAGGCAGATTAAAACAGCATCATTTTGGAGCTGCAGTGCTCCACACAAGACTAGATTAAAACAGCATAATTTTGGAGCTGCAGTGCTCCACACAAGGCAGATTAAAACAGCATCATTTTGGAGCTGCAGTGCTCCACACAAGGCTAGATTAAAACAGCATCATTTTGGAGCTGCAGTGCTCCACACAAGGCTAGATTAAAACAGCATCATTTTGGAGCTGCAGTGCTCCACACAAAGTAGATTAAAACAACATAATTTTGGAGCTGCAGTGCTCCACACAAGGCAGATTAAAACAGCATCATTTTGGAGCTGCAGTGCTCCACACAAAGTAGATTAAAACAGCATCATTTTGGAGCTGCAGTGCTCCACACAAGGCAGATTAAAACAGCATCATTTTGGAGCTGCAGTGCTCCACACAAGGCAGATTAAAACAGCATCATTTTGGAGCTGCAGTGCTCCACACAAGGCAGATTAAAACAGCATCATTTTGGAGCTGCAGTGCTCCACACAAGGCAGGTTAAAACAGCATCATTTTGGAGCTGCAGTGCTCCACACAAGGCAGATTAAAACAGCATCATTTTGGAGCTGCAGTGCTCCACACAAGGCAGATTAATACAGCATCATTTTGGAGCTGCAGTGCTCCACACAAGGCAGATTAAAACAGCATCATTTTGGAGCTGCAGTGCTCCACACAAGGCAGATTAAAACAGCATAATTTTGGAGCTGCAGTGCTCCACACAAGGCAGATTAAAACAGCATCATGTTGGAGCTGCAGTGCTCCACACAAGGCAGATGGAGAATTCTACAGTATGGTGGCAACGTTGACTGGACATGCAGAGCAGGATTCAGAAACAAACTGATAGAGAAGAATTGAACTAAAACAAAAAGGCTGGTAGCATAAGAGTCAGACTCCAGATTCACAGGACCTGGAGGTGTCTCAAATGGCACCTCGTTCCCTATGTAGTGCACTACTTTTGACCAGGGTCCATAGTGTGCCATTTGGGATGCACACACTGTTTTGGTTTTTTTAATCAATCAACTGTAATTATAAAGCCCTTCTTACACCAGCTGATATCTCAAAGTGCTGTACAGAAACCCAGCCTAAAACCCCAAACAGCAAGCAATGCAGGTGTAGAAGCACGGTGGCTAGGAAAAACTCCCTAGAAAGGCAGGAACTTAGGAAGAAACCTAGAGAGGAACCAGGCTATGAGGGGTGGCCAGTCCTCTTCTGGCTGTGCCGGGTGGAGATTATAGCAGAACATGGCCAAGATGTTCAAATGTTCATAAATGACCAGCAGGGTCAAATAATAATAATCACAGTGGTTGTAGAGGGTGCAACAAGTCAGCACCTCAAGAGTAAATGTCAGTTGGCTTTTCATAGCCGAGCATTCAGAGTTAGAGACAGCAGGTGCGGTAAAGAGAGAGTCCAAAACAGCAGGTCTGGGACAGGTAGCACAACCAGTGAACAGGTCAGGGTTCCAAAGCCGCAGGAAGAACAGTTGAAACTGGAGCAGCAGCACGGCCAGGTGGACTGGGGACAGCAAGGAGTCATCCCTGAGGCATGGACCCAGGGCTCAGGTCCTCCAGGGAGAGGAGGGAGATCAGTAAGTCCTGATCTAACATGATTTGACAAGTGAAAGCAAGGCAACACATTTCTCAGTATAAATGTAAACTGTACATTGACTGTGTGTTGTGTTTCCCTTGCTGCACAATGAATATCCCTGTAGGGACAAATTCAACTGAATAGATGGTCACTGGAGAGAATGGCACACTGTGTGACTCAGATGTAGTTAAATAAGACAAAAGAGCATTCTTTACTTTAAGAAAACACAACACAAGCAAGAATTGACTTTAAAATTCCAGAGTTGAAAGAGTTTTTTTCCACTTTTCCAGAAAGTTATTTTAGCCTCCAACAGAATGTGTGTAACGGGGCTGGTAATGAGACAGAGAGAACATGACACAGACCTGTTCACCTCCAGGCACATCAGTAGGGGGGCCACTGGCCCCATCTTTCATTGACCTTCCTCTGAACCCTCTCCTCCTCTTCACCCCTACCGTCATACCTGTGTCATCCCACTGTCGACGTCTCCCTATCCCCTCATCTCTCTCTTCGTCACTCTCTTTTCTCTCTCTCTAATCATCTCTTGTTCCCTCAATAAATCTCTCTCTTCTTTCCTCAATTGATCTCTCTTAATCTCTCTTATTCTCCTTGCTGAAGTAGCTGCTGTACCTCTTCCCTCTGTTACTGTCTCTCTCCTGGTCTCTTCCTCCCTCTGTTACTGTCTCTCTGCTTGTCTCTTCCTCCTCTTCCCTCTGTTACTGTCTCTCTCCTAGTCTCCCTCCTCCCTCTGTTACGGTCTCTCTCCTAGTCTCTTCCTTCTCTTCCCTCTGTTACTGTCTCTCTCCTAGTCTCCCTCCTCCCTCTGTTACTGTCTCTCTCCTAGTCTCTTCCTCTTCCCTCTGTTACGGTCTCTCTCCTCTGTTACTGTCTCTCTCCTAGTCTCTTCCTCTTCCCTCTGTTACTGTCTCTCTCCTAGTCTCTTCCTTCTCTTCCCTCTGTTACTGTCTCTCTCCTAGTCACTTCCTCCTCTTCCCTCTGTTACTGTCTCTCTCCTAGTCTCTTCCTCTTCCCTCTTACGGTCTCTCTCCTCGTCTCTTTATCCTCCCTCTTCCATCAGTGTCATCTCTTCTACCTGTTGTTGTCGTTGTGGCAGCAGGAGCTGTCTATCCCAGGGCTGAGGGTGAGTGACAGTGTGAGTGACTGAACAACTAACTGACTGACTGATTGACCAGTTACCCCTGACAGAGGACACAGTTCAATCTAGTAGGTCTTCTACCACTAGGCTTTCCCCTGACGCTCTCTCTCTCTTGTTCTCAAACATGGTTATATGAGATTTGAACCCTCCCGGGGACCTAGAGTCACAACCTGAGGACCTCATTCCAAACAGCCCCAGCCATTCATTGGGAGGTTACATTGTGAGGTAGCTGGCCATGTCATATCTTAAGGACTAGGGCGTGAAGCTGATTGAAGTGTACAGTAACTGACCTTGTTATCATGACCCATTCAAAAATACCTACAGTACAGAGTACACAGCAACTTCCCCCTGGCCACTGGTGTCACCCTCTTTCAGAGTCACGGTGACATTTCTAAGGTCACCAAAACATTCCTTAAGGAGAAATATTGTTGGAAGAAAAATATAGAAGTTCTGAACTTGTTTCTCTTTCAAACTTTTAGACTTTCATTTGAGAGCTTTTGGACCCAATATCAGGTTAGAGACCCAGTGTACCGGCTCAACGCAGCATCGTAACTGTCCAGGGTTGACCCAGTGTACCGGCTCAACGCAGCATGGTAACTGTCCAGGGTTGACCCAGTGTACCGGCTGAACGCAGCATGGTAACTGTCCAGGGTTGACCCAGTGTACCGGCTCAACGCAGCACGGTTAACTGTCCAGGTTTGACCCAGTGTACCGGCTCAACGCAGCATGGTAACTGTCCAGGGTTGACCCAGTGTACCGGCTCAACGCAGCACGGTAACTGTCCAGGGTTGACCCAGTGTACCGGTTCAACGCAGCACGGTAACTGTCCAGGGTTGACCCAGTGTACCGGCTCAACACAGCACGGTAACTGTCCAGGGTTGACCCAGTGTACCGGCTCAACGCAGCATGGTAACTGTCCAGGGTTGACCCAGTGTACCGGCTCAACGCAGCATGGTAACTGTCCAGGGTTGACCCAGTGTACCGGCTCAACGCAGCATGGTAACTGTCCAGGGTTGACCCAGTGTACCGGCTCAACGCAGCATGGTAACTGTCCAGGGTTGACCCAGTGTACCGGCTCAACGCAGCATGGTAACTGTCCAGGGTTGACCCAGTGTACCGGCTCAACGCAGCATGGTAACTGTCCAGGGTTGACCCAGTGTACCGGCTCAACGCAGCATGGTAACTGTCCAGGGTTGACCCAGTGTACCGGCTCAACGCAGCATGGTAACTGTCCAGGGTTGACCCAGTGTACCGGCTCAACGCAGCATGGTAACTGTCCAGGGTTGACCCAGTGTACCGGCTCAACGCAGCATGGTAACTGTCCAGGGTTGACCCAGTGTACTGGCTCAACGCAACATGGTAACTGTCCAGGGTTGACCCAGTGTACCGGCTCAACGCAGCATGGTAACTGTCCAGGGTTGACCCAGTGTACCAGCTCAACGCAGCATGGTAACTGTCCAGGGTTGACCCGGTGTACCGGCTCAACGCAGAATGGTAACTGTCCAGGGTTGACCCGGTGTACCGGCTCAACGCAGCATGGTAACTGTCCAGGGTTGACCCAGTGTACCGGCTCAACGCAGCATGGTAACTGTCCAGGGTTGACCCAGTGTACCGGCTCAACGCAGCATGGTAACTGTCCAGGGTTGACCCAGTGTACCGGCTCAACGCAGCATGGTAACTGTCCAGGGTTGACCCAGTGTACCGGCTCAACGCAGCATGGTAACTGTCCAGGGTTGACCCAGTGTACCGGCTCAACGCAGCATGGTAACTGTCCAGGGTTGACCCAGTGTACCGGCTCAACGCAGCATGGTAACTGTCCAGGGTTGACCCAGTGTACCGGTTCAACGCAGCATGGTAACTGTCCAGGGTTGACCCAGTGTACTGGCTCAACTGCTTTGTAATAAAGCAAGAAATTGATACCTTGTGTTTGGGAGCAAAAGTGTCTGTTGTATAACTCCGCCCGGCAACTAGAAGATCAATAGATCAATATGTATTGCGTAACTACGAACCTCCAATTTCATAGAGGTGGGTTAGGGACTGATGCAGCATAGAGATGGGTTAGGGACTGATGCAGCATAGAGGTGGGTTAGGGACTGATGCAGCATAGAGATGGGTTAGGGACTGATGCAGCATAGAGATGGGTTAGGGACTGATGCAGCATAGAGGTGGGTTAGGGACTGATGCAGCATAGAGGTGGGTTAGGGACTGATGCAGCATAGAGATGGGTTAGGGACTGATGCAGCATAGAGGTGGGTTAGGGACTGATGCAGCATAGAGGTGGGTTAGGGACTGATGCAGCATAGAGGTGGGTTAGGGACTGATGCAGCATAGAGGTGGGTTAGGGACTAGACTGATGCAGCATAGAGGTGGGTCAGGGACTGATGCAGCATAGAGGTGGGTTAGGGACTGATGCAGCATAGAGGTTAGTTAGGGACTGGACTGATGCAGCATAGAGATGGGTTAGGGACTGATGCAGCATAGAGGTGGGTTAGGGACTGATGCAGCATAGAGATGGGTTAGGGACTGACAGATGCAGCATAGAGATGGGTTAGGGACTGATGCAGCATAGAGGTGGGTTAGGGACTGACTGATGCAGCATAGAGGTGGGTTAGGGACTGATGCAGCATAGAGGTGGGTTAGGGACTGATGCAGCATAGAGGTGGGTTAGGGACTGATGCAGTATAGAGGTGGGTCAGGGACTGACTGATGCAGCATAGAGATGGGTTAGGGACTGACTGATGAAGGAAAGAGCTGGGCTAGGGACTGGTCTGATGCAGCATAGAGATGGGTTAGGGACTGATGCAGCATAGAGGTGGGTTAGGGACTGACTGATGCAGCATAGAGATGGGTTAGGGACTGACTGATGCAGCAAAGAGCTGGGCTAGGGACTGGTCTGATGCAGCATAGAGATGGGTTAGGGACTGATGCAGCATAGAGGTGGGTTAGGGACTGACTGATGCAGCATAGAGATGGGTTAGGGACTGACTGATGCAGCAAAGAGCTGGGCTAGGGACTGGTCTGATGCAGCATAGAGATGGGTTAGGGACTGATGCAGCATAGAGGTGGGTTAGGGACTGATGCAGCATAGAGGTGGGTTAGGGACTGATGCAGCATAGAGGTGGGTTAGGGACTGGTCTGATGCAGCATAGAGGTGGGTTAGGGACCGGACTGATGCAGCATAGAGGTGGGTTAGAGACTGGACTGACACAGCATAGAGGTGGGTTAGGGACTGATGCAGCATAGAGGTGGGTTAGGGACTGGTCTGATGCAGCATAGAGGTGGGTTAGGGACTGGTCTGATGCAGCATAGAGGTGGGTTAGGGACCGGACTGATGCAGCATAGAGGTGGGTTAGGGACTGGACTGACGCAGCATAGAGGTGGGTTAGGGACTGGTCTGATGCAGCATAGAGGTGGGTTAGGGACTGGTCTGATGCAGCATAGAGGTGGGTTAGGGACTGGACTGATGCAGCATAGAAGTGGGTTAGGGACTGGTCTGATGCAGCATAGAGGTGGGTTAGGGACTGGTCTGATGCAGCATAGAGGTGGGTTAGGGACTGACTGGTGCAGCATAGAGGTGGGTTAGGGACTGACTGATGCAGCATAGAGATGGGTTAGGGACTGACTGATGCAGCATAGAGGTGGGTTAGGGACTGGACTGATGCAGCATAGAGGTGGGTTAGGGACTGATGCAGCATAGAGGTGGGTTAGGGACTGATGCAGCATAGAGGTGGGTTAGGGACTGGTCTGATGCAGCATAGAGGTGGGTTAGGGACCGGACTGATGCAGCATAGAGGTGGGTTAGGGACTGATGCAGCATAGAGGTGGGTTAGGGACTGATGCAGCATAGAGGTGGGTTAGGGACTGATACAGCATAGAGGTGGGTTAGGGACTGACTGATGCAGCATAGAGATGGGTTAGGGACTGACTGATGCAGCAAAGAGCTGGGCTAGGGACTGGTCTGATGCAGCAAAGAGCTGGGTTAGGGACTGATGCAGCATAGAGGTGGGTTAGGGACTGACTGATGCAGCAAAGAGCTGGGCTAGGGACTGGTCTGATGCAGCATAGAGATGGGTTAGGGACTGATGCAGCATAGAGGTGGGTTAGGGACTGATGCAGCATAGAGGTGGGTTAGGGACTGATGCAGCATAGAGATGGGTTAGGGACTGATGCAGCATAGAGGTGGGTTAGGGACTGATGCAGCATAGAGGTGGGTTAGGGACTGATGCAGCATAGAGGTGGGTTAGGGACTGATGCAGCATAGAGGTGGGTTAGGGACTAGACTGATGCAGCATAGAGGTGGGTCAGGGACTGATGCAGCATAGAGGTGGGTTAGGGACTGATGCAGCATAGAGGTTAGTTAGGGACTGGACTGATGCAGCATAGAGATGGGTTAGGGACTGATGCAGCATAGAGGTGGGTTAGGGACTGATGCAGCATAGAGATGGGTTAGGGACTGACAGATGCAGCATATTGATGGGTTAGGGACTGATGCAGCATAGAGGTGGGTTAGGGACTGACTGATGCAGCATAGAGGTGGGTTAGGGACTGATGCAGCATAGAGGTGGGTTAGGGACTGATGCAGCATAGAGGTGGGTTAGGGACTGATGCAGTATAGAGGTGGGTCAGGGACTGACTGATGCAGCATAGAGATGGGTTAGGGACTGACTGATGAAGGAAAGAGCTGGGCTAGGGACTGGTCTGATGCAGCATAGAGATGGGTTAGGGACTGATGCAGCATAGAGGTGGGTTAGGGACTGACTGATGCAGCATAGAGATGGGTTAGGGACTGACTGATGCAGCAAAGAGCTGGGCTAGGGACTGGTCTGATGCAGCATAGAGATGGGTTAGGGACTGATGCAGCATAGAGGTGGGTTAGGGACTGACTGATGCAGCATAGAGATGGGTTAGGGACTGACTGATGCAGCAAAGAGCTGGGCTAGGGACTGGTCTGATGCAGCATAGAGATGGGTTAGGGACTGATGCAGCATAGAGGTGGGTTAGGGACTGATGCAGCATAGAGGTGGGTTAGGGACTGATGCAGCATAGAGGTGGGTTAGGGACTGACTGATGCAGCATAGAGATGCGTTAGGGACTGACTGATGCAGCAAAGAGCTGGGCTAGGGACTGGTCTGATGCAGCATAGAGATGGGTTAGGGACTGATGCAGCATAGAGGTGGGTTAGGGACTGATGCAGCATAGAGGTGGGTTAGGGACTGATGCAGCATAGAGGTGGGTTAGGGACTGGTCTGATGCAGCATAGAGGTGGGTTAGGGACCGGACTGATGCAGCATAGAGGTGGGTTAGAGACTGGACTGACACAGCATAGAGGTGGGTTAGGGACTGATGCAGCATAGAGGTGGGTTAGGGACTGGTCTGATGCAGCATAGAGGTGGGTTAGGGACTGGTCTGATGCAGCATAGAGGTGGGTTAGGGACCGGACTGATGCAGCATAGAGGTGGGTTAGGGACTGGACTGACGCAGCATAGAGGTGGGTTAGGGACTGGTCTGATGCAGCATAGAGGTGGGTTAGGGACTGGTCTGATGCAGCATAGAGGTGGGTTAGGGACTGGACTGATGCAGCATAGAAGTGGGTTAGGGACTGGTCTGATGCAGCATAGAGGTGGGTTAGGGACTGGTCTGATGCAGCATAGAGGTGGGTTAGGGACTGACTGGTGCAGCATAGAGGTGGGTTAGGGACTGACTGATGCAGCATAGAGATGGGTTAGGGACTGACTGATGCAGCATAGAGGTGGGTTAGGGACTGGACTGATGCAGCATAGAGGTGGGTTAGGGACTGATGCAGCATAGAGGTGGGTTAGGGACTGATGCAGCATAGAGGTGGGTTAGGGACTGGTCTGATGCAGCATAGAGGTGGGTTAGGGACCGGACTGATGCAGCATAGAGGTGGGTTAGGGACTGATGCAGCATAGAGGTGGGTTAGGGACTAATGCAGCATAGAGGTGGGTTAGGGACTGATGCAGCATAGAGGTGGGTTAGGGACTGATGCAGCATAGAGGTGGGTTAGGGACTGGTCTGATGCAGCATAGAGGTGGGTTAGGGACCGGACTGATGCAGCATAGAGGTGGGTTAGGGACCGGACTGATGCAGCATAGAGGTGGGTTAGAGACTGGACTGACACAGCATAGAGGTGGGTTAGGGACTGATGCAGCATAGAGGTGGGTTAGGGACTGGTCTGATGCAGCATAGAGGTGGGTTAGGGACTGACTGATGCAGCATAGAGATGGGTTAGGGACTGACTGATGCAGCAAAGAGCTGGGCTAGGGACTGGTCTGATGCAGCAAAGAGCTGGGTTAGGGACTGATGCAGCATAGAGGTGGGTTAGGGACTGACTGATGCAGCAAAGAGCTGGGCTAGGGACTGGTCTGATGCAGCATAGAGATGGGTTAGGGACTGATGCAGCATAGAGGTGGGTTAGGGACTGATGCAGCATAGAGGTGGGTTAGGGACTGATGCAGCATAGAGGTGGGTTAGGGACTGATGCAGCATAGAGGTGGGTTAGGGACTGATGCAGCATAGAGGTGGGTTAGGGACTGATGCAGCATAGAGGTGGGTTAGGGACTGGTCTGATGCAGCATAGAGGTGGGTTAGGGACCGGACTGATGCAGCATAGAGGTGGGTTAGGGACCGGACTGATGCAGCATAGAGGTGGGTTAGAGACTGGACTGACACAGCATAGAGGTGGGTTAGGGACTGATGCAGCATAGAGGTGGGTTAGGGACTGGTCTGATGCAGCATAGAGGTGGGTTAGGGACTTGTCTGATGCAGCATAGAGGTGGGTTAGGGACTGGTCTGATGCAGCATAGAGGTGGGTTAGGGACCGGACTGATGCAGCATAGAGGTGGGTTAGGGACTGGACTGACGCAGCATAGAGGTGGGTTAGGGACTGGTCTGATGCAGCATAGAGGTGGGTTAGGGACTGATGCAGCATAGAGGTGGGTTAGGGACTGATGCAGCATAGAGGTGGGTTAGGGACTGATGCAGCATAGAGGTGGGTTAGGGACTGATGCAGCATAGAGGTGGGTTAGGGACTGACTGATGCAGCATAGAGATGGGTTAGGGACTGACTGATGCAGCAAAGAGCTGGGCTAGGGACTGGTCTGATGCAGCATAGAGATGGGTTAGGGACTGATGCAGCATAGAGGTGGGTTAGGGACTGATGCAGCATAGAGGTGGGTTAGGGACTGATGCAGCATAGAGGTGGGTTAGGGACTGATGCAGCATAGAGGTGGGTTAGGGACTGGTCTGATGCAGCATAGAGGTGGGTTAGGGACCGGACTGATGCAGCATAGAGGTGGGTTAGGGACTGGACTGACGCAGCATAGAGGTGGGTTAGAGACTGGACTGACACAGCATAGAGGTGGGTTAGGGACTGATGCAGCATAGAGGTGGGTTAGGGACTGGTCTGATGCAGCATAGAGGTGGGTTAGGGACTGGACTGATGCAGCATAGAGGTGGGTTAGGGACTGGACTGATGCAGCATAGAGGTGGGTTAGGGACTGGTCTGATGCAGCATAGAGGTGGGTTAGGGACTGGTCTGATGCAGCATAGAGGTGGGTTAGGGACTGGACTGGTGCAGCATAGAGGTGGGTTAGGGACTGACTGATGCAGCATAGAGGTGGGTTAGGGACTGATGCAGCATAGAGATGGGTTAGGGCCTGATGCAGCATAGAGATGGGTTAGGGACTGATGCAGCATAGAGGTGGGTTAGGGACCGGACTGATGCAGCATAGAGGTGGGTTAGGGACTGACTGATGCAGCATAGAGGTGGGTTAGGGACTGATGCAGCATAGAGATGGGTTAGGGACTGACTGATGCAGCACAGATCTGGGTTAGGGACTGGTCTGATGCAGCATAGAGGTGGGTTAGGGACCGGACTGATGCAGCATAGAGGTGGGTTAGGGACTGGACTGACGCAGCATAGAGGTGGGTTAGGGACTGGTCTGATGCAGCATAGAGGTGGGTTAGGGACTGATGCAGCATAGAGGTGGGTTAGGGACTGATGCAGCATAGAGGTGGGTTAGGGACTGATGCAGCATAGAGGTGGGTTAGGGACTGACTGATGCAGCATAGAGATGGGTTAGGGACTGACTGATGCAGCAAAGAGCTGGGCTAGGGACTGGTCTGATGCAGCATAGAGATGGGTTAGGGACTGATGCAGCATAGAGGTGGGTTAGGGACTGATGCAGCATAGAGGTGGGTTAGGGACTGATGCAGCATAGAGGTGGGTTAGGGACTGGTCTGATGCAGCATAGAGGTGGGTTAGGGACCGGACTGATGCAGCATAGAGGTGGGTTAGGGACTGGACTGACGCAGCATAGAGGTGGGTTAGAGACTGGACTGACACAGCATAGAGGTGGGTTAGGGACTGATGCAGCATAGAGGTGGGTTAGGGACTGGTCTGATGCAGCATAGAGGTGGGTTAGGGACTGGACTGATGCAGCATAGAGGTGGGTTAGGGACTGGACTGATGCAGCATAGAGGTGGGTTAGGGACTGGTCTGATGCAGCATAGAGGTGGGTTAGGGACTGGTCTGATGCAGCATAGAGGTGGGTTAGGGACTGGACTGGTGCAGCATAGAGGTGGGTTAGGGACTGACTGATGCAGCATAGAGGTGGGTTAGGGACTGATGCAGCATAGAGATGGGTTAGGGCCTGATGCAGCATAGAGATGGGTTAGGGACTGATGCAGCATAGAGGTGGGTTAGGGACTGATGCAGCATAGAGGTGGGTTAGGGACTGATGCAGCATAGAGGTGGGTTAGGGACTGATGCAGCATAGAGGTGGGTTAGGGACTGATGCAGCATAGAGGTGGGTTAGGGACTGGTCTGATGCAGCATAGAGGTGGGTTAGGGACCGGACTGATGCAGCATAGAGGTGGGTTAGGGACCGGACTGATGCAGCATAGAGGTGGGTTAGAGACTGGACTGACACAGCATAGAGGTGGGTTAGGGACTGATGCAGCATAGAGGTGGGTTAGGGACTGGTCTGATGCAGCATAGAGGTGGGTTAGGGACTTGTCTGATGCAGCATAGAGGTGGGTTAGGGACTGGTCTGATGCAGCATAGAGGTGGGTTAGGGACCGGACTGATGCAGCATAGAGGTGGGTTAGGGACTGGACTGACGCAGCATAGAGGTGGGTTAGGGACTGGTCTGATGCAGCATAGAGGTGGGTTAGGGACTGATGCAGCATAGAGGTGGGTTAGGGACTGATGCAGCATAGAGGTGGGTTAGGGACTGATGCAGCATAGAGGTGGGTTAGGGACTGATGCAGCATAGAGGTGGGTTAGGGACTGACTGATGCAGCATAGAGATGGGTTAGGGACTGACTGATGCAGCAAAGAGCTGGGCTAGGGACTGGTCTGATGCAGCATAGAGATGGGTTAGGGACTGATGCAGCATAGAGGTGGGTTAGGGACTGATGCAGCATAGAGGTGGGTTAGGGACTGATGCAGCATAGAGGTGGGTTAGGGACTGACTGATGCAGCAAAGAGCTGGGCTAGGGACTGGTCTGATGCAGCATAGAGATGGGTTAGGGACTGATGCAGCATAGAGGTGGGTTAGGGACTGATGCAGCATAGAGGTGGGTTAGGGACTGATGCAGCATAGAGGTGGGTTAGGGACTGGTCTGATGCAGCATAGAGGTGGGTTAGGGACCGGACTGATGCAGCATAGAGGTGGGTTAGGGACTGGACTGACGCAGCATAGAGGTGGGTTAGAGACTGGACTGACACAGCATAGAGGTGGGTTAGGGACTGATGCAGCATAGAGGTGGGTTAGGGACTGGTCTGATGCAGCATAGAGGTGGGTTAGGGACTGGACTGATGCAGCATAGAGGTGGGTTAGGGACTGGACTGATGCAGCATAGAGGTGGGTTAGGGACTGGTCTGATGCAGCATAGAGGTGGGTTAGGGACTGGTCTGATGCAGCATAGAGGTGGGTTAGGGACTGGACTGGTGCAGCATAGAGGTGGGTTAGGGACTGACTGATGCAGCATAGAGGTGGGTTAGGGACTGATGCAGCATAGAGATGGGTTAGGGCCTGATGCAGCATAGAGATGGGTTAGGGACTGATGCAGCATAGAGGTGGGTTAGGGACCGGACTGATGCAGCATAGAGGTGGGTTAGGGACTGACTGATGCAGCATAGAGGTGGGTTAGGGACTGATGCAGCATAGAGATGGGTTAGGGACTGACTGATGCAGCACAGATCTGGGCTAGGGACTGGTCTGATACTGATACAGCACAGAGCTGGGCTAGGGACTGGTCTGATACTGATACAGCACAGAGCTGGGCTAGGGACTGGTCTGATACTGATACAGCATAGAGCTGGGCTAGGGACTGGTCTGATACTGATACAGCACAGAGCTGGGCTAGGGACTGACTTGATACAGCACAGAGCTGGGCTAGGGACTGACTGATACAGCATAGAGCTGGGCTAGGGACTGACTGATACTTATACAGCTAGGGGAAGTGGGTAGAAGATGAGAGAGGGGAAAGACTGACTGTTGGTGGGCCAAAAGAGAGAGACAGTTTGGATGCCTCAGTGATAATGATGCCTCAGTTATAATTCCTCTACACTGCTCTGTCATCTTCACATTTACACAGCAGCCCTACAACCAAACCTTATCCACTGAAGACGGGCAGCTGCTCAAACACAGGACACACACAGACAGACACACCAGTGCCAGGGCTCATCATCCACAGGCAGAGGATGGTGGAGAGGGAGAGATTAGGGAGCGGGCGCCGAGTCGTCCCTTTTCAAAATGCCAATGCCGGTCAGGGCACAGGGTTTAAATACCACTCAAATGTCAGCAGGAAACCACCACAAGTCAAACTAAATTACCCCCTACCTGCACCACCCTTCACGCTGCACTCGGTGTGTGTGTGTGTGTCTGGAAGAATTGCCTGCATGTTGGCACAGAACAAACAGAACAACCACACACACACACTATGACTGCTGCTGCAGTCTAGCTCCTCTTTCAGCCTGATCGATGTTCTGCAGCTCACACACAGCCGTTTACTATGGCGCTCCAAACACCCTCCATTAAATGAAAACACACAGCCCTTTATAAAACTTCCCCATCGATCCTTCCGCTGAGAATTGATACTTAGAAAAACACTTTCTCTCCCCCCTGCACCAATACACAGTAGATAGGAACAGGAGTCATTATATTTAGCTAGTGTATACCAGTGATATACAAGTTGTTGGTATAGAAAAGCAGAGAGCTATACACTGTATTGATCCATATAGCCTTAAGGGCTAGACCACCCTATAACAGTATCAATATACATATCACAGTCACAGAGGCCTGGACATATACTATAGCACAATCAGTTCACACAACCAATTCTCCAGTCACTCTTTTACAACGCCCAGCCCTGCTATCAGCCACAATTTACACCTACGCTACAGTATTGATCAACACACACACGGGTCCAACTTTTGTTTGTTTGTTTTTGTGTTTGTGTTTGTGTGTGTCTTTCCCACCTGGACCCAATTTGCAAAAAAACAAATGATTTTTAAGTAGACACCTGTTCCGAATGGACCCCGAATGGAATCTGGTCAGATCTAGAGTCGGTCCAATCTGAGTGAGGGAAGCAGCAGAAAATAAAACGTTTTAAGCTACTTTATTAACCGGACCTGATAAAGCGCAAGAGGGAGATAGGTGCCGCTCTAGAAGGTGGGGGAGGAGCCGTACTGTGAGTGAGTGAGTGAGTGAGTGAGTGAGTGAGTGAGTGAGTGAGTGAGTGAGTGAGTGAGTGAGTGAGTGACACGGGGAGGAGAGAACCAACCAAGCCGACTCGTGCTATAGTGGACAAATAGCTGCCATAGCTAGGTTATTTATCATCAAATATGATTACATAGTACCGGTCTTGACTACATCAAAACGGGAGAAGCAAGTTAAGCTAGCTAACGTTAGCTAGCTAGGCTAACTGAAGCTGCAGTGAATGAGCTTTCTAGTCCTACTGTTACAAACAACAACTCCCTGCAGAATATTAAGTAGCAGCCTACCTGTTGGCTCTTGGTTGTGATAACCTATCATTCCCCTTTAACTTTTAATTATGTCATTTTAATTCCAGCCTCATGACGCTTCGATGACTCATGATTGGCCAACAACAACAAGCTACAAAAGCGCCACACTCCACTCTTGTGAAAAGCAAGAGCAGCAGCATAAATTATCAAATGTCTCTCTCTCCTGCAGCAGTTTCTTTCGGATCTGTACGGGTCCTTCAGGACACAAGTCAGTTTAAATAACAATCATATCAGAGACATAACATTATTTACCATTCTGGAACCGGAGCCGCTCGAGTCCTGTATCGGGTCTCGGGTATACAGTCGGGGACAAAAGTTTTGATAATGACAAATATACATTTTCACAAAGTCTGCTGCCTCAGTGTCTTTAGATATTTTTGTCAGATGTTACTATGGAATACTGAAGTATAATTACAAGCATTTCATAAGTGTCAAAGGCTTTTATTAACAATTACATGAAGTTGATGCAAAGAGTCAATATTTGCAGTGTTGACCCTTCTTTTTCAAGACCTCTGCAATCCGCCCTGGCATGCTGTCAATTAACTTCTGGGCCACATCCTGACTGATGGCAGCCCATTCTTGCATAATCAATGCTTGGAGTTTGTCAGAATTTGTGGGTTTTTGTTTGTCCACACGCCTCTTGAGGATTGACCACAAGTTCTCAATGGGATTAAGGTCTGGGGAGTTTCCTGACCATGCACCCAAAACATAAAATGTTTTGTTCCCAGAGCCACTGAGTTTTGCCTTATGGCAAGGTGCTCCATCACGCTGGAAAAGGCATTGTTCATCACCAAACTGTTCCTGGAAAGTTGGGAGAATTTGCTCTCAGAGGTTGGTACCATTCTTTATTCATGGCTGTGTTCTTAGGCAAAATTGTGAGTGAGCTCACTCCCTTGGCTGAGAAGCAACCCCACACATGAATGGTCTCAGGATGCTTTACTGTTGGCATTACACAGGACTGATGGTAGCGCTCACCTTGTCTTCTCCGGACAAGCTTTTTTCCGGATGCCCCGAACAACCGGAAAGGGGATCCATCAGAGAAAATGACTTTACCCCAGTCCTCAGCAATCCAATCCCTGTACCTTATGCAGAATATCAGTCTGTCCCTGATGTTTTTCCTGGAGAGAAGTGGCTTCTTTGCTGCCCTTCTTGACACCAGGCCATCATCCAAAAGTATTTGCCTCACTGTGCTTGTAGATGCACTCACACCTGCCTACTGCCACTCCTGAGCAAGCTCTGTACAGGTGGTGCCCCGATCCCGCAGCTGAATCAACTTTAGGAGACGGTCCTGGCGCTTGCTGGACTTTCTTGTGCGCCCTGAAGTCTTCTTCACAACAATTGAACCGCTCTCATTGAAGTTCTTGATGATCCGATAAATGGTTGATTTAGGTGGCAGCAATATCTGGCAGAAATATCCTTGCCTGTGAAGCCCTTTTTGTGCAAAGCAATGACGACGGCACATGTTTATTGCAGGTAACCATGGTTGACAGATGAAGAACAATGATTCCAAGCACCACCCTCCTTTTGATGCTTCCAGTCTGTTATTCGAACTCAATAAGCATGACAGAGTGATCTCCAGCCTTGTCCTCGTCAACACTCACACCTGTGTTAACGAGAGAATCACTGACATGATGTCAGCTGGTCCTTTTGTGTCAGGGCTGAAATGCAGTGGAAATGTTTTTGGGGGATTCAGTTCATTTCCATGGCAAAGAGGGACTTTGCAATTAATTGCAATTCATCTGATCACTCTTTATAACATTCTGGAGTATATGCAAGTTGCCATCATACAAACTGAGGCAGCAGACTTTGTGAACATTTATATTTGTGTCATTCAAAACTTTTGGCCACGACTGCACAGTTGAAGTCGGGAAGTTTACATACACCTTAGCTAAATACATTTTAAGTCAGTGCTTCACAATTCCTGACATTTAAACCTAGTAAAAAGTCCTTGTCTTAGGTCAGTTAGGGATCACCACTTTAATTTAAGAATGTGAAATGTCAGAATAATAGTAGAGAGAATTATTCATTTCAGATTTTATTTCTTTCATCACCTTCCCAGTGGGTCAGAAGTTTACATACACTCAATTAGTATTTGATAACATTAACCATTACGTGTGTCATGCACAAAGTAGAGGTCTTAACCGACTTGCCAAAACTACAGTTTGTAAACAAGAAATTTGTTGAGTGGTTGAAAAACGAGTTTTAATGACTCCAGTGTATGTAAACTTCCGACTTCAACTGTAGGTGGTTCCGTGAAGACCTGTATTCCACACACACACACACACTCACTCACTCACTCACTCACTCCCCCCCTCCCACTCCATTGATTTCCTATGCAGTATTACTCAATTACCTGTTATGGGAGTTGCTATTAAAAACAGCCATAAGCTGTATCAGTGGGTATTAAAGTGGCTTCTATCAAAGGTGCCAGGGCTGGGTCTCTACAAAGACATTAGAAAGACATCTGCCAGTGAGTAGTGACACAGCTCTGTTGGCACTGCCAGCTCAGAGGGGAACTCGTGCACAGGGAGAGGGAGAGAGATAGAGAGAGGGGGGGAGAGAGAGAGAGAGAGAGAGAGAGGGAGAGAGAGAGGGGGGGAGAGAGAGGGAGAGAGAGAGGGGGGGAGAGAGAGAGAGGGATGGAGATTATTTAATGGGATTGATTTGAACCATTACTGAGAACCATTACAAGGGAACGGCAGCAGCCACTCACTGTTAAGTATCTCTACCCAGACCATCCACAGACCCTACCCAGACCTTCCACAGACCCTACCCAGACCTTCCACAGACCTTCCACAACCCCTACCCAGACCTTCCACAGCCCCTACCCAGACCTTCCACAGCCCCTACCCAGACCTTCTACAGACCCTACCCAGACCTTCCACAGACCCTACCCAGACCTTCCACAGACCATACCCAGACCTTCCACAGACCCTACCACAGACCCTATCCAGACCTTCCACAGCCCCTACCCAGACCTTCCACAGACCCTACCCAGACCTTCCACAGCCCCTACCCAGACCCTATCCAGCCCCTACCCAGACCTTCCACAGACCCTACCCAGACCTTCCACAGACACTACTCAGCCCTTCCACAGACCCTACCACAGACCCCATCCAGAACCTTCCACAGCCCCTACCCAGACCTTCCACAGACCCTACCCAGACCTTCCACAGCCCCTACCCAGACCTTCCACAGACCCTACCCAGACCTTCCACAGACCCTACCCAGACCCTATCCAGCCCCTACCCAGACCTTCCACAGACCCTACCCAGACCTTCCACAGACACTACTCAGCCCTTCCACAGACCCTACCACAGACCCTATCCAGAACCTTCCACAGCCCCTACCCAGACCTTCCACAGACCCTACCCAGACCTTCCACAGCCCCTACCCAGACCTTCCACAGACCCTACCCAGACCTTCCACAGACCCTACCCAGACCTTCCACAGACCCTACCACAGACCCTATCCAGCCCCTACCCAGACCTTCCACAGCCCCTACACAGACCCTATCCAGCCCCTACCCAGACCTTCCACAGACCCTATCCAGCCCCTACCCGGGCCATCTGTCTCAATGAGATAGGGTGTAGTTCACTTCTGTACGAGGAAAGGACATTTGCGTTCAACAATGGGGCACACACACACACAGTTGGCCTACAGTACAGTACAGCACCAACTGGCTCCAAGTCTAAGTAAGGGGAAATATTACAGTTTAATGGGAGCCCTGGTGATTCATCACTGCAAGGAAGGTCAATCTAATTAGGCTGTTTGAAAATTGGATTTCCACCAGTCTTTGGGGACACCGTGTTATATACAGTACACTGTCACTGTAGGCAATACTAATCACTACGGTGGATTACATTCTGGAATATTGCTAAGCATAAATAAGGACCATATTAAAAACCGTAAACATCAGACAGGAAGCACACTCAAAATGTAGGCCATCATCTGCCTTATTGTGGGGGTTTGGGGGAGGATGGACTGTCCAGCTATGAAAGCGGTAGAGTATAATCAATGGGAGGATTACTAAAAGGACGTAATGGATATAATCTAATTGTAGACATTCTACTGGTTTAGAGTCATGCTCCAGTCTGAGTGCTGCCCATGGTCTGGATCATGGATGTCCTCTCACATTGACTATACATAGTGGACCAGACCAATGATCTCATAAGACATTGAAAGGGAAAATGTCATGTGGATTGGACTAAACTAAAGGCTTTTAGGGAAAATTACGTCAAAATGAATCAACGTGAATGAACAGCGTAGGTAAGTAGTTGTTGTCTGAGGGATGATCTGTCTTGTTCTCTGTGACTGGTATGATGGAAGGCCATTGTCTCCCCTCTAGTGCATATTGACCATGGCCACATATTATTGAATCTGTGTCTGTGTCTGTGTGTCTGTGTCTGTGTCTGTGTCTGTGTGTGTGTGTGTGTGTGTGTGTGTGTGTGTGTGTGTGTGTGTGAGGTTAGCAAGTCCTACCTGAGGAGAGGCTGGAAGATCACTGTGATGTTCCTGGCTCCAGGTTTACAGACAAACTTCATCTCTCCTCCTTCGATCAGGTTATCATCTGCACCACCTGGAATGAGAGGAGGGAAAGAGAAAGACTGAGACAAAGAAACAGACAGAAGGAGTAACACAGTCCTTTAATGTGGTGAGTAAACAGAGTCCTCCATCAAGGTCAACACAGACGCGATCAATCGTCAGATTCACCCAAAGCATCCCTCATTGAGAGGATATTAGACCCAGTAAAAAATCTATTAAAAATGGCCACCACATGTTGCTAAAATACAATGTTTCTACAGGTCCCGATTGGGTTTATCAGGCAAAGAATAAAGCCATAATCTTCCATTATTAAGACATCATCCTATCAGCAGTCAGCACAGCCGGACTCAGACACTCACTGGACCCTTCCACCGACTCCCACATCCATGCCCCTGCACTAGTGCGTGGGTGAACCCCTCGGCTAACAGGGTTAATCAGAAAATCATTGGTGTGTAACTCACTCAGACCTGGGGGTGGGCGAGAGAGGGTGGGCGAGAGAGGGTAGGCGAGGGGGGGTAGGGGAGAGGGTGGGCGAGAAGGGGGGGGTGAAAGGGGCCGATCAAGCATCAAGTGCACCACTGTTCCTCATTACGTCCAGTCAACCTGAAGCAATCAATATAATTGACATAGAAGGAATTGCGGACTGTTGTCGATAAAAACCGAACCTGGCGAACGATGTCCCATGCAGGTGGATCAATGAATATAAATAACGGAGAGGTGAGAATCGACAATGGCGTTGCTCCCCCCTCCCCCACAGTGCACAGAGACACTATTATTCATTAAAATTTCAAACATCACTTTTTTACCACTGGAGAGGGTTGTCAGTTGTCTTTCGGCTTTGGATTGACAGTATTTTATCAGTGGCTTGGAGTCTAGAGGACACTGGTTAATAGTGGATTATATTGACTAGCATTCTGAACAGTTTCTCCCATTGCTTCTAACTGGGATGTGCTTTAACATAAACACTGTACTTGGTGTGGTGCTGCACATGCCAGAGATACATTGGGCTGATATAATCACGGATATGGGGTCTGGGAGTTTGTTGAAGTGTGTGTGTGCGTTTTGCGTGCGCACCTGTGTGGTGTGTGTGTCTTTGTCTTACAATGGAGGGTGATATCAGTTTCAATTGGTATTTCAATCTAAACTAGACCTCTGAGTCTATATTACAACAAACAAACAACACCTACTGATGGTGTTGAAGCCAGTCTCCAGTCAGCTTTATCTGCATTGATGGTGTTGAAGCCAGTCTCTAGTCAGTTTACCTGCATTGATGGTGTGAAAGCCAGTCTCCAGTCAGTTTACCTGCATTGATGGTGTGAAAGCCAGTCTCCAGTCAGCTTTATCTGCATTGATGGTGTGAAAGCCAGTCTCTAGTCAGCTTTACCTGCATTGATGGTGTTGAAGCCAGTCTCCAGTCAGCTTTACCTGCATTGATGGTGATGAAGCCAGTCTCTAGTCAGTTTACCTGCATTGATGGTGTTGAAGCCAGTCTCCAGTCAGCTTTACCTGCATTGATGGTGTTGAAGCCAGTCTCCAGTCAGCTTTACCTGCATTGATGGTGTGAAAGCCAGTCTCCAGTCAGCTTTACCTGCATTGATGGTGTGAAAGCCAGTCTCAAGTCAGCTTTACCTGCATAGATGGTGTGAAAGCCAGTCTCCAGTCAGCTTTATCTGCATTGATGGTGTTGAAGCCAGTCTCTAGTCAGTTTACCTGCATTGATGGTGTGAAAGCCAGTCTCCAGTCAGTTTACCTGCATTGATGGTGTGAAAGCCAGTCTCCAGTCAGCTTTATCTGCATTGATGGTGTGAAAGCCAGTCTCTAGTCAGCTTTACCTGCATTGATGGTGTTGAAGCCAGTCTCCAGTCAGCTTTACCTGCATTGATGGTGATGAAGCCAGTCTCTAGTCAGTTTACCTGCATTGATGGTGTTGAAGCCAGTCTCCAGTCAGCTTTACCTGCATTGATGGTGTTGAAGCCAGTCTCCAGTCAGCTTTACCTGCATTGATGGTGTGAAAGCCAGTCTCCAGTCAGCTTTACCTGCATTGATGGTGTGAAAGCCAGTCTCAAGTCAGCTTTACCTGCATTGATGGTGTGAAAGCCAGTCTCCAGTCAGTTTTACCTGCATTGATGGTGTGAAAGCCAGTCTCCAGTCAGTTTTACCTGCATTGATGGTGTGAAAGCCAGTCTCCAGTCAGTTTTACCTGCATTGATGGTGTGAAAGCCAGTCTCCAGTCAGTTTTACCTGCATTGATGGTGTGAAAGCCAGTCTCCAGTCAGTTTTACCTGCATTGATGGTGTGAAAGCCAGTCTCCAGTCAGCTTTACCTGCATTGATGGTGTGAAAGCCAGTCTCCAGTCAGCTTTACCTGCATTGATGGTGTGAAAGCCAGTCTCCAGTTAGCTTTACCTGCATTGATGGTGTGAAAGCCAGTCTCCAGTCAGTTTTACCTGCATTGATGGTGTGAAAGCCAGTCTCCAGTCAGCTTTACCTGCATTGATGGTGTGAAAGCCAGTCTCTAGTCAGTTTACCTGCATTGATGGTGTGAAAGCCAGTCTCCAGTCAGCTTTACCTGTATAACCCTGCATTAAAATGTACATCATAACATTGTTCCCTCAGCCTCCTGATACTCTCTGATAGTTGTAATGAAACCCGCTCCATTGTAAAGCATGGAGACAACTCCTCTCTCGTTCCCCATCCATCCATCCCCTACACTCATTACAAAGAAGAGATGCTTTCATTCCATTCAAAAGCTTTTAGACTACATTTTCTCTGCTGTTTCCATGAAAATTCATTTGTGTGGGAACGGCTTCTTGTTGCTAAGTGGAAAGAGTGCCCAGGTTCTAATTCTCCCCCCCTCCCTTTCTGCCGATTCAATTAAGACTCAAATACGCCCCCAAGACAAAGCTGCTGCCACACACTCACACCAGGCACAGCAAAAGAGAGAGAGGGGGGGGGGGGGGGGGGAGAGAGACAGAGAGAGACAGAGACAGACAGACAGAGACAGACAGACGGACGGACGGACAGACGGACAGACGGACAGACGGACAGACGGACAGACAGTCAACTTCTGTTCCGTAATCATGAACTTTCAAACAAACAGACATGTAACGCAAACTTACGCACACATGATAACTCCTCCAAGTATCACAGTCATAGAGGATCCAGTATTGGTTGCCAACACTGAATTCGCTCCCACGTATGGTTTCTATCAGAATGCCTGGCTAAATATGCAACACGTATGGTTTCTATCAGAATGCCTGGCTAAATATGCAACAACGTGTGTACTTCCTGATTATGGTGACAAATGTCATTTCCTGCTCTAAACATCTGCATCAGTGTCAGACAAAAGAGGCATGGAGCGACCCCAATGGTCCTTAGAGTCCCAGGTGTGGCTGCCAAATGGGCATGGAGCGACCCCAATGGTCCTTAGAGTCCCAGGTGTGGCTGCCAAATGGGCATGGAGCGACCCCAATGGTCCTTAGAGTCCCAGGTGTGGCTGCCAAATGGGCATGGAGCGACCCCAATGGTCCTTAGAGTCCCAGGTGTGGCTGCCAAATGGGCATGGAGCGACCCCAATGGTCCTTAGAGTCCCAGGTGTGGCTGCCAAATGGGCATGGAGCGACCCCAATGGTCCTTAGAGTCCCAGGTGTGGCTGCCAAATGGGCATGGAGCGACCCCAATGGTCCTTAGAGTCCCAGGTGTGGCTGCCAAATGGGCATGGACCACATTAATATCTCATTAAGAGTGTTAATATTCATGATGTTTCTTTTCAGAGTCATCTGGACAGTGATGGCTCTGATAGCAGGTCAGAGGTCAGACTCCTGGCAACTCTTATAAACAACAGAACATCCAGGCTGAGGGTGTGAGTGTGTGTGTCAGTGTGAGTGCGTGTGTCAGAGTGAGTGCGTGCGTGTGTCAGTGTGAGTGAGTGAGTGAGTGAGTGAGTGAGTGAGTGAGTGAGTGAGTGAGTGAGTGAGTGAGTGCGTGTGTAAGTGTGAGTGAGTGCGTGTGTGAGTGAGTGAGTGAGTGAGTGAGTGAGTGAGTGAGTGAGTGAGTGAGTGTGTCAGTGAGTGCGTGTCTATCCCCAGTGGTAGAGGCTGATCCAGGATTAGCCAGAAGGGCGTGTCCATACCCTGTGGGAGAGCAGATGCGGAAGGGAATGAAGTAGCACTATCACTACATTATACAGGCCAGTCCCTCCAGCACCCCTCACACCACTATAACACTATCACTACATTATACAGGCCAGTCCCTCCAGTACCCCTCCCACCACTACAACACTATCACTACATTATACAGGCCAGTCCCTCCAGTACCCCTCCCACCACTACAACACTATCACTACATTATACAGGCCAGTCCCTCCAGTACCCCTCACACCACTACCACTACATTATACAGGCCAGTCCCTCCAGTACCCCTCCCACCACTATAACCACATTATACAGGCCAGTCCCTCCAGCACCCCTCCCACCACTACAACACTATCACTACATTATACAGGCCAGTCCCTCCAGTACCCCTCCCACCACTATAACACTATCACTACATTATACAGGCCAGTCCCTCCAGTACCCCTCCCACCACTATAACACTATCACTACATTATACAGGCCAGTCCCTCCAGCACCCCTCACACCACTACAACACTATCACTACATTATACAGGCCAGTCCCTCCAGTACCCCTCACACCACTACAACACTATCACTACATTATACAGGCCAGTCCCTCCAGTACCCCTCACACCACTACAACACTATCACTACATTATACAGGCCAGTCCCTCCAGTACCCCTCACACCACTATAACCACATTATACAGGCCAGTCCCTCCAGTACCCCTCCCACCACTATAACCACATCATACAGGCCAGTCCCTCCAGCACCCCTCCCACCACTACAACACTATCACTACATTATACAGGCCAGTCCCTCCAGTACCCCTCCCACCACTACAACACTATCACTACATTATACAGGCCAGTCCCTCCAGCACCCCTCCCACCACTACAACACTATCACTACATTATACAGGCCAGTCCCTCCAGTACCCCTCACACCACTATAACCACATTATACAGGCCAGTCCCTCCAGTACCCCTCACACCACTACATTATACAGGCCAGTCCCTCCAGTACCCCTCCCACCACTATAACCACATTATACAGGCCAGTCCCTCCAGTACCCCTCACACCACTACAACACTATCACTACATTATACAGGCCAGTCCCTCCAGTACCCCTCACACCACTATAACACTATCACTACATTATACAGGCCAGTCCCTCCAGTACCCCTCACACCACTATAACACTATCACTACATTATACAGGCCAGTCCCTCCAGTACCCCTCCCACCACTACAACACTATCACTACATTATACAGGCCAGTCCCTCCAGTACCCCTCACACCACTACATTATACAGGACAGTCCCTCCAGTACCCCTCACACCACTATACCACTATCACTACATCATACAGGCCAGTCCCTCCAGTACCCCTCACACCACTACAACACTATCACTACATTATACAGGCCAGTCCCTCCAGTACCCCTCCCACCACTACAACACTATCACTACATTATACAGGCCAGTCCCTCCAGTACCCCTCACACCACTACCACTACATTATACAGGCCAGTCCCTCCAGTACCCCTCACACCACTACAACACTATCACTACATTATACAGGCCAGTCCCTCCAGTACCCCTCACACCACTACATTATACAGGCCAGTCCCTCCAGTACCCCTCACACCACTATAACACTATCACTACATCATACAGGCCAGTCCCTCCAGTACCCCTCCCACCACTACAACACTATCACCACATTCTACAGGCCAGTCCCTCCAGTACCCCTCACACCACTATACCACTATCACTACATTATACAGGCCAGTCCCTCCAGTACCCCTCACACCACTATAACCACATTATACAGGCAAATCCCTCCAATACCCCTCCCACCACTACACCTTACACATCTACAGTCACAACACCCAACACCTCCAGACAGACACCTGGAGAGAACACACACACACCATATCAACGCCATGGTGAACTTGCTTCTAACATACACACCTCCACAGATATACACCGCCTCGACAGCCTCCATCCCCCTCCCACGGCGCCCTCCACACACTCCGCAGCCCACATGCAATCAAGCCAGTCAGTGACTTAGTGAAATTGCATTAGCCACACTTTCCTGGGTTTGATTAGAAATGGTTTGATCCTGTGATGTATTCCGTCCGTGCCCGGATCTAGAGGGGAAAGGCAGGACGTGCAGTGCCTTCTCTAACACACTCCACGTCTCTTAAGGCCAGAGTGTGTGTGTGTTTTATAATACACAGGGACCAGAAGTGTGAAGGAAAAACAGTCCTAATCCCTCAGAGAGCGTGTGTGTGTAGCACAGCGTGTGTGTGTGTCTATACAAGTTTGTATGTACTGATACTGCAGCGTAACGGCCAAACACTCAAAATCATGAATTTACCAAGTGTGTGTACGAATGTGTGTGAACGTGTATGTGTTAGAATCTACCAAATACACAGACGGATGTCCAAACATTCATAATGCCTCGTTTAAAAGGTGTGTGTACGCCTCAGTGTGTCTGTGCATGATTGAAAGTGTTCATCTGTTTTAGTTGTCCTAGACAGAACACACAGAAGGCCCTCCAAACAGTGTGAGTCCACTGTAACCCTGTTCCCTGAGGGGTTACGAGGGAGCTTCCTTCTTTCTTACGGACGGAAGCGTGCGAGCCTCTGTGCGACTGTTTAGTGTGCATCTGTTCATCTGCCAGTGCCTGTGTGTGTATATGTGCTTGCAATGCCCGTGTGTGTATTGTACGAGTGCAACAGCCGGGGAAAAACCCAATCCAGGAACCCACCCAACCCAGTCAGTTGGCTGGTGCATAAGGTCTCCCTCCCTCCCTCCCCATAAGATCAGGCCAGTTCAATATTGCATGGACCTCCCGGTCGGCACCAGACTCCCCATTCCACCAAGTCCTCATGTTTGATTGGCTCCTAATGAGACGCTTCTATTATTAAAATTAATTTGAAGGGACAATATCTGTAAATTGAGTTGAATTAATTATTGAGTGTTGTAGCGCGCCTAGTGGCTCGGTTGACCCCCAGTTTTTATAATGAATACACAGCTGTCCCCCCCCCCCCCAATTTTTCTTTTTTTTCCTATTTAAAAAATACACAGCTGTCAAGTGCAGACTAAGATAATAAGTTGAGGTACCAGATGGTTATTCATTAATGTGGCTTATATTCACTTGGAGAGATGAGGGACTATTACAAACAAAGGGTATTTGGAGAGGCAAACTTTCAAGAGCTGACTAAAGTGAATGTCGTCATCCTGCAGTTCTATCCTCCTGCCATAGGGTGGCACTGTTCTGTTTTTCAGCGTCAGTACAACGGAATGACTGACGTGTGACCTAAAAGGCGGCCACAGCGTATGATTCAAATAATCAACTAACAGAGTCAGAGACAGCAGTGTGTTACCAGCAGACAGACAGCAGACGGACATCTCACAGATGGTGTGCAAAGCTGTCATCAAGGCAAAGGGTGGCTATTTGAAGAATCTCAAATATAAAATATATTTTTATTTGTTTAACACTTTTTTGGTTACTACATGACTCCATATGTGTTATTTCATAGTTTTGACGTCTTCACTATTATCCTACAATGTAGAAAATAGTAAAAATAAAGAAAAACCCTTGAATGAGTAGGTGTTCTAAAACTTTTGACAGGTAGTGTGCATATGAGGCAATCAAGTCAGAAGGGGAATATTCTGATTTTTATGTTTCTAATGTTAAAAGAGAGGACTGTTTGTTCTTCAGATCCACTGCTGAAGAGAGCCACTGCTGTGGAACACTTCCAACCCTTACCTTGAGAATATCACTGCCTGGATTTAGGGATCGACTGGAACGGAGTTTGAGTCAGAGGAGTTTATTTCTCCAGATCAATAATCTCAGTCAGACTCCGGCCGGTACAGTTGTGAGTGTTGGAAAGATGGCAAGGTTTCATACCAGGAAAGCACTGACTTCTTAGTCTGCAGTGCTCAAAATGGAGAGAAGATTCTGCAGGCTAATCCAGGAGAGACAGTAGACATGCACTGTGACGGTACAAGGAGTGGCACCAACATGACAGTCAGATGGTTGCAGTACAAGGATGGCTAGTGCAGTCACATCAACTTCAATAGAGAGAACTTCAGCTTTTACAACTGTGGGGTACTGCAGGGACAGCGTTGTTTCTATCCAGACATTTGCTCTGACGCATAAGTATCAAATCAAATTTTATTGGTCACATACCGTACCAGTTGCCGTGCCAGGCTGTGATACAGCCCGACAGGAGGCTCTCGATTGTGCATCTGTAAATGTTTGTCAGGGTTTTGGGTGGCAAGCCAGATTTCTTCAGCCTCCTGAGGTTGAAGAGGCGCTGCTGCGCCTTCTTTACCACACTGTCTGTGTGGGTGGACCATTTCAGTTTGTCTGTGATGTATACGCCGATTAACTTAAAATGTTCCACCTTATCCACTGCTGACCCTTCGATGGGGATAAGGGGGTGCTCCCTCTGCTGTTTTCTGAAGTCCACGATCATCTCCTTCGTTTTGTTGACGTCGAGTGAGAGGTTGTTTTCCGAGGGCCCTCACCTCCTCCCTGTAGGCGGTTTCATCGTTGTTGGTAATCAAGCCCACTACTGTTGTGTCGTCTGCAAACTTGATGATCGAGTTGGAGGTGTGCATGGCCCCGCAGTCGTGAGTGAACAGGGAGTACAGGAGAGGGCTGAGCACACAACCTTGTAGGGCCCCAGTGTTGAGGATCAGTGAAGTGGAGATGTTGTTTCTTACCTTCACCACCAGGGGGCGGCCAATCAGAAAGTCCAGGACCCAGTAGCACAGGGAAGGGTTGAGAACCAGGGCCTCCAGCTTGATGATGAGCTTGGAGGGTACTATAGTGTTGAATGCAGAGCTGTAGACAATGAACAGCATTCTTACATAGGTAGGGCAGTGTGCAGTGTGATGGCGTCATCTGTGGACCTGTTGGGACAGTATGCAAACTGAAGTGGGTCTAGGGTGGCCGGTAAGGTGGCGGTGATGTGATCCTTGACTAGCCTCTTAAAGCACTTCATGATGACAGAAATGAGTGCTACTGGGTAGTTATTTAGTATGAGTGTGTTCTTAGCTCAGTTGGAGAGGAGGCTGTACTGATCCCAATGGGACAGACTTTTGACCAGCCTTATACAGACAAACAGGCAGAGGTGAGGTCTTCAATCTAAGTAAAGAGTAATGGAAAGAAGGAGATATAATTGACTACAGCTCCTAGGGTGAAGAGCAATTCCATTATATCAGGGCTGTTATGTGTAGAAAAGAGCCCTTAACACCAATCCCATTACATTAGCCTACTGAACCAGTGTACACATAGCAAGAGGGGTCACTAAGCTACCCAATCACCAGACGCATGGATATTCCCGGGCATCTACTTATGAGAAAGGCCGTAAAATCTGATACAATGGCTAGCTTAGCATTGAAGCTAAGACGAGACACACTGCAGCCCAACCTAGTCATACTTCCCTATAGCAACATCCCAATCTCACTGCATTCTGAGGGGGAAATAAAAACAACAGCGCTCCAACTTCCAATCAAGGTTCTATATCAAACAGCTATCTTTACTCTGTGGCCTCCTGACTCAGGTTGTCACAGGGAGGCTGATGAAGGGGGCACAGCCGAGTTCACCACACTATTAATTGAACGCTGCAGGATAGAGGTGTGGGGGGTTTGAGAGGACATTGCTTTCTATTTTCTCTCCGATGAAGCACCTCCTGCGTTCTGGCCGGAGTCGAGGGTTGAGGGGAGTTGGAGGTTTCAGAGGACGGGAGGTTCTCTCATCCCTCCCCTCTCTCCTTTTCTCTTCTCCAATCAGCTTGGGCTAGATTAAAGGTAAACACGGCTGTGGCGGTGACAGCCTCCCTATGATGACAGGGCCCATGCTGATTAAAATTAGCCCAGAGTTGGGAAAACACCCCCCCCCCCTTCTCTCCACCTCTCTTTATACCCATCTGTGATTAAGCCTCTGCTCTCTGTCAGCCATCACACCCCCTCCTTCCCCTCCTGCCTGCTGCCCTATCCCCTCCCTCCCACCAACACATCGTCCCCTGTGTCTGTGTGTCTGACAAAATACAGGAGGAGCTCTCTCTTTCTCCTCATCTCTTCATCTCTATATTATTCCCTGACATCTGGATGAACCTGAAGATGGATCAACTGGAGACCCTACATTATACAATAATAAACATGAACATACATCTAATATCTACACCATCCAGTATATCTACAACCCTACTCATCCACTATCTAGATCATACTGTATATCTACTACCCTATTCACGGATGTCACATCGTGTAATTTCATTGTTACAAACGTTCTGATGCCTGACGCTATGAACGTTCTGATGCCTGACGCTATGAACGTTCTGATGCCTGACTCTATGAACGTTCTGATTCCTGACTCTATGGACGTTCTGATGCCTGACTTTATGGACGTTCTGATGCCTGACTCTATGGACGTTCTGATGCCTGACTCTATGGACGTTCTGATGCCTAACGCTATGGACGTTCTGATGCCTGACTCTATGGACGTTCTGATGCCTGACTCTATGGACGTTCTGATGCCTGACTCTATGGACGTTCTGATGCCTGACTCTATGGACGTTCTGATGCCTGACTCAATTATGCATTAGTTCAGTCTCTTATATAGTATAACTGTAACAATCTTATATTTTTCTAATTCTTTAGCACTAACTTCCTCAAAACATCCACAAGCTATCCACAAGCTAATCAGTGTCTGTCCCCAGCATCTAAACGACCCATCATCTCCCAAGCAGCCTGCTGAAGCCCCGTTACAGAGGAGAGGGGAACACTGACGTTATTATTACAACAAGCGCAGTGCATTTCCCGGCAAATCACCAGCTCCCAAACTCATTTCAACACTGAACTAATTCAATCACCTCCCACTGATGAGATCCTACAGCCTCCACTGGGCTTGATCTCCCAGAGCCCAGAGGGTGGGGAGAGATTTGATCTCCCAGAGCCCAGAGGGTGGGGAGACTGGAGAGAGCTTTGGTCTCCCAGTGCCCAGAAGGTGAGGAGACTGGAGAGAGCTTTGGTCTCCCAGTGCCCAGAAGGTGAGGAGACTGGAGAGAGCTTTGGTCTCCCAGTGCCCAGAAGGTGAGGAGACTGGGGAGAGGCAGAAAGACAATCAAAGACTAATGTTGTTTTAACCATTATCATCTGCCCACAGGAATCAGCCAATAGAACATGAAGCGCTCCTAACACAGGTATTATGACCGGAGGTTAGGGGGAAGTGGAATGCAGTTGCTGTTGAGGTGTGTGTGTGTGTGTGTGTGTGTGTGTGTGTGTGTGTGTGTTTCTCTATGGCTTTATGTGGTGCTTTACGTTCAGTTTTTAAAAAATGAACAAAAAAATGCAACCTTTCTACTGTAATAGCCTGCCAAGTATCCAAAGAACCTTCCATTTCATCTTTCAAAACAACGATATCACCGAGGTGGTGTAGCAATTCAAAGGGCGAATGAAAAGGTGAAGGGAAAAGGTGTCATTTACTCCAAGACGTGCATTTCAGTATCAGGGACTGGAGCGTGAACCCGACACCACACCTGTGACTCATTTATGACATGTCATACAACACATCCAACCAGGATTGCTCCCCTCCATCTTGTATTATCACATTGTTCCAATACCTTCCACATGCTCCTTTTCAATCCACAATGGATCTTGGCTTCACAGGCCAATGCCTCACTACGGATAACTGTGCTACAAAAACCTACCGTCAAAATACTCTGCAGTTCAAACTGCTGATGTTGACAGACACATTGAGTAATGAGTAACCCTCTCCCTCCCTCAACTATGGTTCAACCAGCCCCCGTAGAGAAACTACTTAACTAGTCATATAACCCATACAGCTCAGTACTGGTGACTGATTAGTGAACGGTGACATACTAGTGCATTACATGGCATAAAGCCATGTGTCTATTGAGAACAAGCTGTTAATGAGTCTATACGGACCATCTTCTATCAAGTCAGCGGTCTACACTGGGCATCAAGTAGCCTGCTCCCAGATCTGTTTGCTGTATCGCCAATTCCTATGGTCATTGTTATGCTAAATTTTCACAGGAGTTGGCTATTCAGCAAAAACAGATCTGGGACCAGGCTAAGGGGAAAAGTAAGCAAATTTGTCAATTGAGTGGATAGCAAGCTCTTACCCAAAGTATCTATGCACTATTCAGATGCTTTCTGTTTTGCAGTGATTTAATTTGTAGAGGGGGAATGCGAGGAACAGAGAGTCTAAATGAGTTGGAGGAGTGGGGAAACAGCAGCGTAATTCAATTTCACATGTTTCTCTCCAAATGGAAGCTCTGCGGAGGAGATCATTGGTCCGCTGAATGTAAACGGATGGATGTTTGTGTGTGAGTGGGGCGGGGGAAACGAGGCTCCAATTAGTCTGACAAAGCTGTTTTATGGTCTAGTTTTGTATGTTTGTTGTAGTCTCTAGTTTGATATTAGTTTGATATTTCTAATAACTATTTTGTCAACTGTGTCTAATTAAGCAATAATGTGCAAGGAGGTGTGGTATATCGGCAATCTACCACGGCTAAGGGCTGTTCTTAAGCACAACACAACGCAGAGAGCCTGGATACAGCCCTTAGCCATATACCACAACCCCCCGAGGTGCCTTATTGCTATTATAAACTGGTTACCAACCTAATACAAACAGTAAAAAGTATTTTTTGGTCATACCTGTGGAATATGGTCTGATATACCACAGCTTTCAGCCAATCAGCATCCAGGAGCCAAGCTACCCGGTTTATAAACGCAATTAATCTGGTAACTACACTAAATTTTAACCATTAAAAAAAATAAAAATATATTTTATAAGCTATACCAATAAGTCGGGATCACTGATCAGGGCCCGTATTTTCAAATTGTTTCAGAGTAGCAGTGTTGAAATGAATAGATATGGCCAGCCACGCTGCTAATCAGAGAGACTTATCATTTCCAGCAATTAACTGCCTGTTTTAACATACCCAAGGCTCCAAACTGAAAGCTGCACAAGCAATATCAACCACAACAGCTTCTTAAATGTACGTCTTGTGTTTAACTGAGTACTACTCTCTATCTTTGAAGTCAGGGCATTTCTCTGTCACATAAAAAACAAATACTGTAACACAAACTGTTTATAAATGGCCATTTTAGTGGGGTCCTTTGAAATAATTTGACACAACAACATGGATCTCTGTGGCCTTTCAGAGACCGGCTTGACTGCCAATTGGCTGTGATAGTCCAAACACGGGCTGTGATAGTCCTAACACGGGCTGTGATGGTCCTAACACGGGCTGTGATGGTCCAAACACGGGCTGTGATGGTCCAAACACGGGCTGTGATGGTCCAAACACGGGCTGTGATGGTCCAAACACGGGCTGTGATGGTCCAAACACGGGCTGTGATGGTCCAAACACGGGCTGTGATGGTCCAAACACGGGCTGTGATGGTCCAAACACGGGCTGTGATGGTCCAAACACGGGCTGTGATGGTCCAAACACGGGCTGTGATGGTCCAAACACGGGCTGTGATGGTCCAAACACGGGCTGTGATGGTCCAAACACGGGCTGTGATGGTCCAAACACGGGCTGTGATGGTCCAAACACGGGCTGTGATGGTCCAAACACGGGCTGTGATGGTCCAAACACGGGCTGTGATGGTCCAAACACGGGCTGTGATGGTCCAAACACGGGCTGTGATGGTCCAAACACGGGCTGTGATGGTCCAAACACGGGCTGTGATGGTCCAAACACGGGCTGTGATGGTCCAAACACGGGCTGTGATGGTCCAAACACGGGCTGTGATGGTCCAAACACGGGCTGTGATAGTCCAAACACGGGCTGTGATAGTCCAAACACGGGCTGTGATAGTCCAAACACGGGCTGTGATAGTCCAAACACGGGCTGTGATAGTCCAAACACGGGCTGTGATGGTCCAAACACGGGCTGTGATGGTCCAAACACGGGCTGTGATGGTCCAAACACGAACACGGCTGTGATAGTCCAAACACAGGCTGTGATGGTCCAAACACGGGCTGTGATAGTCCAAACACAGGCTGTGATAGTCCAAACACAGGCTGTGATAGTCCAAACACGGGCTGTGTGGCTCCACTTCAGCAGCAATTCATTCATTGTTATTAAAGGAAGGGAGGTCTAGTCTAGGAGACACACAGCCATTAGCGTGTGCAAAGTACACAAAATAAGTGTGAATAGACAGAGACAGGCAGAAAGAGACAGGCAGGCAGAAAGAGACAGGCAGGCAGAAAGAGACAGGCAGAAAGAGACAGGCAGAAAGAGACAGGCAGGCAGAAAGAGACAGACACTAGTGTTGTAACACCATCATTTTAACTTGAATACCAGGTTAAGAAACACGAAACTCGATCCCATCACGATACGCGATACGCGATACCATCACGATACGCGATACCATCACGATACGCGATACCATCACGATACCATCACGATACGCGATACGCGATACCATCACGATACGCGATATCATCACGATACGCGATACCATCACGATACGCGATACCATCACGATACGCGATACCATCACGATACGCGATACCATCACGATACGCGATACCATCACGATACGCGATACCATCACGATACGCGATACCATCACGATACGCGATACCAAAACGACTCCACGGCAAAGAAAAGATGGCACATTTGCCAAAGTCACAGAAAGGCACTTAATCCAGACAGATATTTTGAGTTCATTATCATTATATTTTTTCTAAGACAGCAATGTATGCATTAATGAATCAATTATTCAATCATACAATCAATTAGTTTTTACATAACAACATACTGGTCATTTATTTGAATGGTAAATCTCTACTGATAATCTGGGTAAATCAAAATGTAGCCTAGGCCTGTTCACAATACAGGTGAAGGCATATTCAATAGGAGTGTGTGCATGCATTGAGTTATTGAGCTTGTTTTGGTTGATTTCATCAGGCTGCAGAGGAAAAACAATCTACTTCCTTTCCATTTGGGACTTGTTTTATTGTGCTGACCAACAACATTTGCATAGAAGAATAAATATTTTATTTTATAAAATCATTCACACACACACAGTGAGAGAGACGTGACTGAGGTGAGGGAAAAGAAGTCAATAAACACAATTTTTGGCAACATCTATGTTTTTTTTATGTCAATCAGAGCCCCTTACGTGCTCTAGAGCTATAAGGAGACATCAGCTGATAGACAGACTTGACAGGCACGGTGCTCTAGAACTATAAGGAGACATCAGTTGATAGACAGACTTGACAGGCACGGTGCTCTAGAACTATAAGGAGACATCAGTTGATAGACAGACTTGACAGGCACGGTGCTCTAGAACTATAAGGAGACATCAGTTGATAGACAGACTTGACAGGCACGGTGCTCTAGAACTATAAGGAGACATCAGTTGATAGACAGACTTGACAGGCACGGTGCTCTAGAACTATAAGGAGACATCAGTTGATAGACAGACTTGACAGGCACGGTGCTCTAGAACTATAAGGAGACATCAGTTGATAGACAGACTTGACAGGCACGGTGCTCTAGAACTATAAGGAGACATCAGTTGATAGACAGACTTGACAGGCACGGTGCTCTAGAACTATAAGGAGACATCAGTTGATAGACAGACTTGACAGGCACGGTGCTCTAGAACTATAAGGAGACATCAGTTGATAGACAGACTTGACAGGCACGGTGCTCTAGAACTATAAGGAGACATCAGTTGATAGACAGACTTGACAGGCACGGTGCTCTAGAACTATAAGGAGACATCAGTTGATAGACAGACTTGACAGGCACGGTGCTCTAGAACTATAAGGAGACATCAGTTGATAGACAGACTTGACAGGCACGGTGCTCTAGAACTATAAGGAGACATCAGTTGATAGACAGACTTGACAGGCATGGTGCTCTAGAACTATAAGGAGACATCAGTTGATAGACAGACTTGACAGGCACGGTGCTCTAGAGCTATAAGGAGACATCAGCTGATAGACAGACTTGACAGGCACGGTGCTCTAGAGCTATAAGGAGACATCTGCTGATAGACAGACTTGACAGGCACGGTGCTCTAGAACTATAAGGAGACATCTGCTGGGCTGATAGACTTGATCTCAATCAGTAGACGACGTGAGACACATTTAACAGAAACAAAACTTTTTTCATGTTCTAGTATCGAACAAGTACAGAAGTTTAGGTATACCGTGCAACACCCTCCCGCCTGTCCTTAGATAATTAGTCAGGCACACAATCACAAAGGACAGAGCCACGCTATCGTACATTCAGACCATGTGGATCAATCAATGCCTTAGTAAGGTCAAATGAAGAGAAAGAAGAATTAACGAGAGAAAGAGAGAGATCAGCAGACTCAACGAGAGAGAGGGTGAGCATGTACCCTCATTTTAATCCTCTAATAATTATTGACTTTTCTCCCGGGAAAGTTCAATTCCATTTCAGGTTCCATTTATGAATATGATAAATCCTAATTGGAAGGTCGGCGGAAGTCAAGGATCGATCGCTCAAATCAGTCAATGGCGTGGTTCCCCTTGAACACAGGGCACTGGAGGAGTACAGATAAGAGGAACGATCTTTATATTAAAAGATAACCGCTAGATTGAGGGGATTATCACCTTTTCATTTGTGATCTGGGAACATGAGGGTATGAAGAGGATGTATTTCCCCCAAATCCTGGTTGGAAGATTCTGGATTTCCTGCTTTTTCCCTCCTGATTCTGGATTTCCTGCTCATTCCCTCCTGATTCTGGATTTCCTGCTCATTCCCTCCTGATTCTGGATTTCCTGCTCATTCCCTCCTGATTCTGGATTTCCTGCTCATTCCCTCCTGATTCTGGATTTCCTGCTTTTTCCCTCCTAATTCTGGATTTCCTGCTCATTCCCTCCTAATTCTGGATTTCCTGCTCATTCCCTCCTAATTCTGGATTTCCTGCTCATTCCCTCCTGATTCTGGATTTCCTGCTCATTCCCTCCTGATTCTGGATTTCCTGCTTACTCCCTCCTGATTCTGGATTTCCTGCTTATTCCCTCCTGATTCAAGATTTCCTGCTCTTTCCCTCCTGATTCTGGATTTCCTGCTCAGTCCCTCCTGATTCTGGATTTCCTGCTCATTCCCACCTGATTCTGGATTTCCTGCTCAGTCCCTCCTGATTCTGGATTTCCTGCTTATTCCCTCCTGATTCTGGATTTCCTGCTCAGTCCCTCCTGATTCTGGATTTCCTGCTCATTCCCACCTGATTCTGGATTTCCTGCTCAGTCCCTCCTGATTCTGGATTTCCTGCTCAGTCCCTCCTGATTCTGGATTTCCTGCTCATTCCCTCCTAATTCTGGATTTCCTGCTCATTCCCTCCTGATTCTGGATTTCCTGCTCATTCCCTCCTGATTCTGGATTTCCTGCTTATTCCCTCCTGATTCTGGATTTCCTGTTCATTCCCTCCTGATTCTGGATTTCCTGCTCATTCCCTCCTGATTCTGGATTTGATGCTCATTCCCTCCTGATTCTGGATTTCCTGCTCATTCCCTCCTGATTCTGGATTTCCTGCTTACTCCCTCCTGATTCTGGATTTCCTGCTTATTCCCTCCTGATTCAAGATTTCCTGCTCTTTCCCTCCTGATTCTGGATTTCCTGCTCAGTCCCTCCTGATTCTGGATTTCCTGCTCATTCCCACCTGATTCTGGATTTCCTGCTTATTCCCTCCTGATTCTGGATTTCCTGCTTATTCCCTCCTGATTCTGGATTTCCTGCTCATTCCCACCTGATTCTGGATTTCCTGCTCAGTCCCTCCTGATTCTGGATTTCCTGCTCAGTCCCTCCTGATTCTGGATTTCCTGCTCATTCCCTCCTAATTCTGGATTTCCTGCTCATTCCCTCCTGATTCTGGATTTCCTGCTCATTCCCTCCTGATTCTGGATTTCCTGCTTATTCCCTCCTGATTCTGGATTTCCTGTTCATTCCCTCCTGATTCTGGATTTCCTGCTCATTCCCTCCTGATTCTGGATTTGATGCTCATTCCCTCCTGATTCTGGATTTCCTGCTCATTCCCTCCTGATTCTGGATTTCCTGCTTACTCCCTCCTGATTCTGGATTTCCTGCTCAGTCCCTCCTGATTCAAGATTTCCTGCTCTTTCCCTCCTGATTCTGGATTTCCTGCTCAGTCCCTCCTGATTCAAGATTTCCTGCTCTTTCCCTCCTGATTCTGGATTTCCTGCTCAGTCCCTCCTGATTCTGGATTTCCTGCTCATTCCCACCTGATTCTGGATTTCCTGCTCAGTCCCTCCTGATTCTGGATTTCCTGCTTATTCCCTCCTGATTCTGGATTTCCTGCTCAGTCCCTCCTGATTCTGGATTTCCTGCTCATTCCCACCTGATTCTGGATTTCCTGCTCAGTCCCTCCTGATTCTGGATTTCCTGCTCAGTCCCTCCTGATTCTGGATTTCCTGCTCATTCCCTCCTGATTCTAGATTTCCTGCTCATTCCCTCCTGATTCTGGATTTCCTGCTCATTCCCTCCTGATTCTGGATTTCCTGCTCATTCCCTCCTGATTCTGGATTTCCTGCTTATTCCCTCCTGATTCTGGATTTCCTGCTCATTCCCTCCTGATTCTGGATTTCCTGCTCATTCCCTCCTGATTCTGGATTTCCTGCTCATTCCCTCCTGATTCTGGATTTCCTGCTCATTCCCTCCTGATTCTAGATTTCCTGCTCATTCCCTCCTGATTCTGGATTTCCTGCTCATTCCCTCCTGATTCTGGATTTCCTGCTCATTCCCTCCTGATTCTGGATTTCCTGCTCATTCCCTCCTGATTCTGGATTTCCTGCTCATTCCCTCCTGATTCTGGATTTCCTGCTTATTCCCCCCTGATTCCGGAAATCCTCCAACTGGGATTTCTAGAAAACCAGGAAATGTATTTAAATGTTCACAAAATGTTTCAAGCCTGTGTGTGATTGAGCTATAAGGTATTGGTTCTCTAGAAGCTGTTGGAGAGATATTATCAGACTAAAATGAGAGGTGTTCTTTGCTGTGGACTTCCATTACAGAACAGTCAGAACGGGGCTAATACTCATTGTCCGTCACAGCCCTCTTCCTCACCCCTCGACCCGACAGGCCTGACATAAGAGACATACAGGTGTATCAATCGGTGCAGCTGCATGGAGCTTATGCAGTACACAGATGCAAACACACAGGCAGACATGCATACATAGTAACACACACACAAATGCATTAGTGCAACCCCCCCGCCCCCACACACACACACACACACACACACCTCTCTCTCGCTACTTCCCCTCTTTCAGTCAGTGTTTTCATTTGCACCTCTCTCCCTCCCTATTGTGTGGCACAAATCAGTTTGACGGGACACACGGGTCCCGCTCCCTCGGAGCAGTCAGTCACTGTGCGCCTCTCCACTCCTCGTCCCCAGGGTAGCACGCTATTACGCAGAAACAACACCACTAATACACAGATTGCCTTTTCTCCTCTAGATAGACAGATACACACACACATGCAGGCAGACATACTGTAGAGGGACACACACACAAACACAATAGGAATTAAGGGAGAAAGCAACTCATTGTGTAACTCAACTCAAGGTGGACTACTGTGGAGAGTCAAGTATTTTGTTTGACAACAAGCCATTTTGAAATTCAAAAAGGGAAATATGGCAGACAGGGGGATAGAAACGCGGGAAACAGAGTTGCGGGTCTATTATGACCGTGTCTGGGTGGGAGGGGAGGTCATACGGGGCAGGAGCGGAGGCTGATATACAAACCTTTGTGTTTGGATCATGGTGTAGTTGTCATTTCAACACTGCCTGCCCTGGGGTAAGGTAATAAATACAGCTCTGTTCTGTTGCTGCGCTGACTAAAACAACTCAAAAAGGTGTAGTCTAACAAAAACGTAACGTGGTTATTGAGAAATATCTTAGAAATGGCAATGATGACCACCCTGCTCGCTCTCTCCCAACCGGCACTTTGGAGGAGAAAATAAAAACAGGGAAGGAAATAGCAATTGCCTGCATTCAGGGCCATGATAACAAATCTGTACCTTGGAAGTGGTTTCCCTGTTCCCATCATTTATTCATGGAGTCGGGAGTGGATGGAATGAAAAGGTCTCTGTACTATGATTCTAGACTAGAAAGAGAGAGCCTCTCTATATTATGATTCTAGACTAGAAAGAGAGAGCCTCTCTATATTATGATTCTAGACTAGAAAGAGAGAGCCTCTCTATATTATGATTCTAGACTAGAAAGAGAGAGCCTCTCTGTACTATGATTCTAGACTAGAAAGAGAGAGCCTCTCTATATTATGATTCTAGACTAGAAAGAGAAAGCCTCTCTATATTATGATTCTAGACTAGAAAGAGAGAACCTCTCTATATTATGATTCTAGACCAGAAAGAGAAAGCCTCTACATATTATGATTCTAGACTAGAAAGCGAGAGCCTCTTTATATTATGATTCTAGACTAGAAAGCGAGAGCCTCTCTATATTATGATTCTAGACCAGAAAGAGAAAGCCTCTCTATATTATGATTCTAGACTAGAAAGAGAGAGCCTCTCTATATTATGATTCTAGACGAGAAAGAGAGAGCCTCTCTATATTATGATTCTAGACTAGAAAGCGAGAGCCTCTCTATATTATGATTCTAGACTAGAAAGAGAAAGCCTATCTATATTATGATTCTAGACTAGAAAGAGAGAGCCTCTCTATATTATGATTCTAGACGAGAAAGAGAGAGCCTCTCTATATTATGATTCTAGACTAGAAAGCGAGAACCTCTCTATATTATGATTCTAGACCAGAAAGAGAAAGCCTCTACATATTATGATTCTAGACTAGAAAGCGAGAGCCTCTTTATATTATGATTCTAGACTAGAAAGCGAGAGCCTCTCTATATTATGATTCTAGACCAGAAAGAGAAAGCCTCTCTATATTATGATTCTAGATGAGAAAGAGAGAGCCTATCTATATTATGATTCTAGACTAGAAAGCGAGAGCCTTTCTATATTATGATTCTAGACCAGAAAGAGAGAGCCTCTTTGTTCAAAGAGCTAGCTAGAGGGAGATTAAACATACAGGGACATGTCTCCTGCCTTCCCTCTGTCTCTCACACAAAGGGACACACCGATACCCATCGATACAAACCCACACCCACCCAGCTGTGGGTCCATATGTAGCTATAATGAAGCCTTTAGATGAAGCTGTGGATTAATGGAAGCATATGCGGTGTGCTTTATTGGAGAGCCGATGTAATTAAGCTTCCTAAGCTCTGGGTGTGTGTTTGTAATGAGGGAGACGGAAGGGCCCCTTCACACACACACAGACACACACACACGCATGCACGAACACCCCTGAGAGACACTGTTTGTTAAGGATATGTAACAGAATGTACCATCTCCCTCAGGTAAAGAGACAAAAAACAAACAGTCCACCATCCACAGCTAGTAGTACTACACTCCTGTCACTGCAGAGTAGTACAGCCCTTAATTATCATGGGAAACACAGCTAGTAGTACTACACTCCTGTCACTGCAGAGTAGTACAGCCCTTAATTATCATGGGAAACACAGCTAGTAGTACTACACTCCTGTCACTGCAGAGTAGTACAGCCCTTAATTATCATGGGAAACACAGCTAGTAGTACTACACTCCTGTCACTGCAGAGTAGTACAGCCCTTAATTATCATGGGAAACACAGCTAGTAGTACTACACTCCTGTCACTGCAGAGTAGTACAGCCCTTATTTTTGTTTCATCAGACAAGAGGACATTTCTCCAAAAAGTACGATCTTTGTCCCCATGTGCAGTTGCAAACCGTAGTCTGGCTTTTTTATGGCGGTTTTGGAGCAGTGGCTTCTTCCTTGCTGAGCGGCCTGTCAGGTTATGTCGATATAGAACTCGTTTCACTGTGAATATAGATACTTTTGTACCTGTTTCCTCCAGCATCTTCACAAGGTCTTTTGCTGTTGTTCTGGGATTTATTTGCACTTCTCGCACCAAATTACGTTCATCTCTTGGAGACAGAACGCGTCTCCTTCCTGAGCGCTATGACAGCTGCGTGGTCCCATGGTGTTTATACTTGCGTACTATTGTTTGTACAGATGAATGTGGTACCTTGGGGTGTTTGGAAATTGCTCCCAAGGATGAACCAGACTTGTGGAGGTCTACAAATTTCTGAGGTCTTAGCTAATTTCTTTTGATTTTCCCATGATGTCAAGCAAAGAGGCACTGAGTTTGAAGGTAGACCTTGACATACATCCACAGGAACACCTCCAATTGACTCAAATTATGTCAATTAGCCTATCAGAAGCTTCTAAAGCCATGACATCATTTTCTGGAATTTTCCAAGCTGTTTAAAAGGTACAGTCCACTTAGTGTATGTATACTACTGACCCACTAGAATTGTGATACAGTGAATTATAAGTGAAATATTTAGCTAGCAACAGCAAGCTAGCTAAATAGGACAAATTAGCTAGCAAGTGCAAGCTAGCGAGCTAAATTGCCATAAATGTTTAATGCTTTTCGACCAGTCCCCATATTAATATAATTGGTTCAGAGTTTGTTTTGATATTTTAACCTGCATGTCGTGATCGTGTTTGGTGTGGGGAGGACAAAATACATTTATGCACGATGGCACACGATGGCACACGATGGCACACGATGGCACACGATGGCACACGATGGCAGCCGGTTTGGGTTCTGTGTAAGTGTATGTAAACTTCCGACTTCAACTGTCGCAATCCACAGCCACGTGTCTGTAGGAGCTAACCATTTTCATGAACGGGGTGGTGTACCTAATAAACTGTGTAGATTTAGTTAGATTTGATTATTGGATCTCTTAACATCACACTCCAACCAACTGAGCCAGCTGCACTATCAAACTGGCATCAGCCAATAGAGAAAGTGTACTGGTGATGGTTGACTGTGTGAATGGATTACTGTGTATCGAGGGGAGATCTTATGTCTAGTAGAGAAAATACTGCTCTCTTTAAGTGTTGGACAATCCCTTGGCCAGGCTCACGCAACATCTCTCAATCTCTGTTCTACAGTCAGCTTCATTTAAAAAAGAGATTGACCGTTGTCTCAAAGTCTCTACATGTTTTTCTCATTATAATGTATTGCTTCAGAAATCACTGAATGGCTTCTACATACAGTGGTGTGATGATAACAATTACTTTTAACACCCCCTCCCTTCATCCAAGTCGATTGATTTAACTTTTCTAAATCATTTGATTCCTTGAATCTCTCCCTGTCATTCAGGTCCTAAGCAGTCTGCCCGAGCTAAGAACCCGAGCTAAGAACCCGAGCTAAGAACCCGAGCTAAGAACCCGAGCTACGAACCCGAGCTAAGAACCCGAGCTAAGAACCCGAGCTTAGCACTGTGACAGCAGAAATGAAAGGCAGAGGAATCTCATCTTCGTTTGACGCTGCCAGGCATTCAACCACCAGCCCAAATGCTGTTTTATTATCTTTGTCACATCTGAGCTACCGAGGGGTAAAAGGGGGGTAAGGACAAAAGTTGGAGGCTATTTGGAACACATTTTTTTAAAGGAAATGTTCATCTGGACTTTTCGAACGGGGCGATCATTTTGTGTATGGAGCCTGTATGCCAGGTTAGTGTTGACTGGCGTTTCCTATCAAAAATGAAATCCTACCTCGAGGCCTGCGAGGGAGGGTCGTTGAGATGTTTCACCTGTTCAATGCTAAACAGGTGACACTTAGCATTGCTGTGACTCACCTTAAAGTTTGCTCGAAATGCAATCATGGAAATTGTGACATATGACCGATTATGCAGGATTTGAAAATAATTCTCTCTCGGAACCCCTCCTCCTTTCGACGACCTCTATCTCTCTTCCACCATGCCGCTCACTTCCATTTTACACACAGGCAATGTCTCGGAGGAACGGGGTTTGAAAAAAACGATGAAACAAGCAGGCAAACAGTGCTGTCAGGCGCCGCTGATTGTAACCACAAGGTCATCGCAGAGTGAGGGAGCAAGGGGAGAGAAACGAGAGACTGTGGAACAGTGAGACTCTCCAGGGACTCACTCTCCAATCTCCCCCTCGCTGTCTGTCTGTGCGTGTGTGTCTGTGTGCGCGTGTGTACCTGGCGAGCGCAGGACTCTGTTATAGTGTTGAGCTTGAGGTGCAACACCTCAAGTTTTGGCACCTCCCTTGTTCTACTCCATCCCAGCTCTGTACCTCTCCACACTCCTCCCTCCTTCCTTCCCTCCCTCCCTCCCTCCCTTACCTTGTAGTTCTCCACTCTTGCTGTACAGCTCTCTCCTCTGTTCCCTCAGGTATGCACTCATGCTGATGGCGTGAGACGACGACTCAAACCTGGAAGAGAGAAACACACATTCACTCTAGCCTGGTCCCAGATCTGTTTCTGCTGTCTTGCCAACTCCTATGGTCATTGTCACGCCTTAGCCACACAGATCAGGGACTAGACTACTGTCACTCCTACTCAGAGACACAGTGCTCACACTACAGAGGTCAGCAGTTAACACCTGGAGATACTACTACAGGTCTGCCTTGTGGTTGGGGTACATAACGTAAAATGGCTTTGGCTAAGTCTGTATGCTCCATGTGTAAAGTTGCATGGTTTTGAAATGGTTCCAGTTAGACACTGCAACAACGTGAATCAGCACACTAATACTATAGACATCCCTACTGTACAGTAACTTGGTTCTGTTAGGGTTCTGAGGTGTAGGGGACATTTTCCCCTTTTCCTTGACTAAAAAGCACTTTCAAAGGACATTCTCCATCAAGTCAAGCATGTTTTATAGTACAGAAGTAGGCTTAATCTAGGTCTGGTAAAACAGTCCCTCAATGCTCAAGTGTTTTAGACTGTCGGTGTCTTACTTGAAGAGGGACTGCTTGGCACGTTGGGGTTTCTTCTTGGCGAAGAAGGCTGCGAACTCGCTGCCGGTGCTGGCGTAGGTGAGCTGGGCAGAGGGCTCGGCAGCACTTCTAGTGTTCTTCACATCCAGGTAGTCCATCAACAGAACCTACAGAACATTGACATTTCAGTCATTTAGCAAAGGCTTGTGCACTTACTTAGATTTAGCAGACGCTCTGGGAGCGACTTCCAACAAATGCATTCCACTAAGTTAAGTAAAACAATATATATTACATGTCATCAATGACAACTCACTGACAGAGGGCTCAAGTTAGGATTCATGCAAAGGAGTGGAGTATAGAGCAACAGCCATCACTGTGAATGGTGACAGTCTGGTCTAATCTACGATCCTCCCAAGAACACACCACACAACAGCCATCACTGTGAATGGTGACAGTCTGGTCTAATCTACGATCCTCCCAAGAACACACCACACAACTAATGTACCTATTATAATGTCAGTTCATGTATGTAATAGCATTATGTCATATAATACATTGAACATAAGGAATTATGTTGTCAGCAGAACAACGATCTATAACTGATTATGTCATCGAGGTTAATACAACAATCCACGAAAGAGTTCCGGCGAGTCATCAAAATATCTCATCCCCCATTTCTTAGTCCGTCTGCATATTTAAAACCCACTCCATCCTTGTCTCATCAACGCTCATAAATACCTTATACAGATCTAACAACAGCCCCAGACTGACAGATATTGAAGATGTCGGGTAAGGAAGTTAACTTTCCTGGTTGTCTTCTCCCAGTATCTCCCCATCTCTTTCTCTCTCTCCAGGACTACATATGTTCTAAATTAGCCTCCCATTCCTAATGGCTTCATCATTTAGCAGGGCCATTTAGCCCCTGTCGTTCTAATTCTGACCCACGTCGTGGCGGGGCGGCCCAAAGTGGGGCGAGAGTAATGGTGGAGCAGATGGAAACACAGTCGCCCTCTAATGATGTCATTACTGCTGGAGAAAAGACCCCCGTCACCACGGAGGGAAGACTTCAGCACACACACTGGTGTGAGCAAACTGGCATGTACACACAGACACCTACCGCCCCTCCCCTGACAACACACACACCTACCCAGCCCCTCCCCTGACAACACACGCCGACCCACTACACAGACACACACACCTACCTACCCAGCCCCTCCCCTGACAACACACACACCTACCCACTACACACACACCTACCCAGCCCCTCCCCTGACAACACACACGTCGACCCACTACACAGACACACACACCTACCCAGCCCCTCCCCTGACAACACACACGCCGACCCACTACACAGACATACACACCTACCCAGCCCCTCCCCTGACAACACACACACCTACCAGCCCCTCCCCTGACAACACACACGCCGACTCACTACACAGACACACACACCTACCTACCCAGCCCCTCCCCTGACAACACACACACCTACCAGCCCCTCCCCTGACAACCCACACACCGACCCACTACACAGACACACTTTTTCCCTTCTCTCCCCCTCTGGAAGCCATCACTCAGGCCCCCCTGCCCTCTAGCGACACCGTGCAAGCCTAGCAGAGAGCGCTAATCCTGTCAGTGTATTAATTACTAATGACCATGTGATCTGCTGATGGAGCGCGGCCCACTACCTAACCCGGGAGACTTAATTAAATGCCGGCGTTAGGCTGATGTGAAGGGGCTCCGACCCTAATATATTGCATTAGAGGGAGTAAACCTGAAGCAATTATCCACACCAATAGGACCGACAGACGGCCGGAAGGAAGGAAGGAAGGAAGGAAGGAAGGAAGGAAGGAAGGAAGGAAGGAAGGAAGGAAGGAAGGAAGGAAGGAAGGAAGGAAGGAAGGAAGGAAGGAAGGAAGGAAGGAAGGAAGGAAGGAAGGACAGAGGGAGAGGGTATGAACAGGACAGATGAAAGAGGGGGAAATGAGAATAAGCGATATCCTCTGGGAGGTAAAGTTTGAAAGGAGATCAGATGGTGGTGGTTTCCCCTGACTTGCTAGGAGTATCACAGATTATTGTGAAATAGAGACATTTATTTTTGGACATTCATGACAGGCACACAAACGTTTGTTAACCTTTTCTTTATATATAGAGTGCATTTCAATCACAGATAAAAACAGCGGGTAACTTAAGACAGAAAGGACAGGTGGGAGGTTAGTCTGGGAGGACGGGTGGCCGTATAATGGGAGTGTCTAGCAGCCCAAACAAATCACGTTATGAACAACTTCCTACTTTTTAACTACTTAGCTAGCATGTTAGTTAAACCTAACCCTTTAATTACTTAGCTAGCATGTTACCTAATCCTAACCTTAACCCCTAGTCCAGCTAACGTTAGCTACCTAGCTAGCCTGGCTAACATTAGCTGACAAGCTAACTTAAGACAATAAATTGGGATTTGTGTAATATACACAGATGTGTTATGTAGAAAGAAAATAATGTAATAATACACAGAAAGTGCGTTATGAAGAAAAGAAAATGAAATGACCTCTCTGAAGACGACATCAAATCAAATGTATGGTATGAGACTGGACAGACTTCTGCAAACAGGAATGGATATAGGAATGGATATAGAGGAGAGCAGAGGATCAGAATAGTATCAGTTATATCATAAATGTGGTTGACAACACCTCTGAAATGTCCATTTATGTTGCAAGAGTGGGGGTTATTATATGAATCCTTGCATTGAACATGCTATATTGCTGAGTCTGTAGGTGGGTGGCTTTTGGGAGGGTTTAAAAATATTTACTTCCACCTGATAAACTTGCCCATTGAAAATGTCAATAAAAAGTTACTGTGACAGAAATAATTGTGTAAATTGTGCAAAGTACTGACAGAAATATGTCAAGTTTAGCTGTGTAAGTTTTTGGCAGCTGAGCCCCTACAGCAGTGTCTTGGAAAACCCCTCCAACACTTTGCCAAAGTCTCTGTTGCCTAGGCAACGGGTGGACTGTCGGTCATCCATGACTTGGTTATTTTACACTGAAACAACACCTCAACAGACAAGTGATGCTATCATACTCAATACTTAACAACATTTTCACGAAATAGATAGGCTTTCAACTTACTCTGTAAAGTTCTGGAAATAAAAGTTAGCAAAATGAGAAGGAGTAAAGAGCAACCAACAGCTTCTCCAGGTTAATCCAGTCAAGACAGGCACTGTTACATGGGAAGATAAATAACGCTTTGGCTGCTACAAGTTATCTGGTCTTGGCTGTAGTGGAGTTGCCTTGGTTACTGCAACTGTTCCTTCCTCTACCTGCTCTACCATTTCACTGGCCCTCCAAAATGTAAGGAACATGTATTTCAAATAGCCGGATACCCGACAAAAATGTCAATTGTGAAATGATTTCAAACCCCCAACCCGAGTGCGTGTGCATGCGTGCATGTGTGTGTGCATAAATGCCCAGACGGGCGGTAGTTTTGTTTGTTTGATGGTAACTGTGGTGTGTGTGTGTAGGAGAGAGGTGTTTTGGGCATTAGGATCAAGGTGCGATACGGGGGACTCATGTGATTCAAATCACCTTTATTCCAGCAACAATAACATCTCATTCCAAACACCTTTCTCCTCAAACATATTCGGTCTTATTACCATCAACTTTAAATGGCCAGGTAGACGCCTCATTACCCTAACAGACCTCACAGAGGCAAAGAGACAAGGATGGGAAGGTTGGCTGAGAGAATGCTCGGGAGAGCAGAGGAGAGAATGCTCGGGAGAGCAGAGGAGAGAATGCTAGGGAGAACAGAGGAGAGAATGCTCAGGAGAGCAGAGAGAATGCTCGGGAGAACAGAGGAGAGAATGCTAGGGAGAACAGAGGAGAGAATGCTCGGGAGAACAGAGAGAATGCTCGGGAGAGCAGAGGAGAGAATGCTAGGGAGAACAGAGGAGAGAATGCTCGGGAGAACAGAGAGAATGCTCGGGAGAACAGAGGAGAGAATGCCCGGGAGAACAGAGGAGAGATTGCTCGGGAGAGCAGAGGAGAGAATGCTCGGGAGAGCAGAGGAGAGAATGCTCGGGAGAACAGAGGAGAGAATGCTCGGGAGAACAGAGGAGAGAATGCTCGGGAGAACAGAGGAGAGAATGCTCGGGAGAACAGAGGAGAGAATGCTCGGGAGAACAGAGGAGAGAATGCTCGGGAGAACAGAGGAGAGAATGCTCGGGAGAGCAGAGGAGAGAATGCTCGGGAGAGCAGAGTAGAGAATGCTCGGGAGAGCAGAGGAGAGAATGATAGAGAGAGCAGAGGAGAGAATGCTAGTGAGAGCAGAGGAGAGAATGCTCGGGAGAGCAGAGGGGAGAATGCTAGAGAGAGCAGAGGAGATAATGCTCGGGAGAGCAGAGGAGAGAATGGTAGGGGAGAGGAGAGAATGCTAGGGACAGGAGAGGAGAATGGTAGGAAGAGGAGGAGAGACCAGAGGGAGAAAGGGAGAGAGGAACAGAAAGGGAGAGAGGAACAGAAAGGGAGAGAGAATGAGTTGCGAAGGCCTTGGTCACAAGCGACTTAGGGATGATGAACAACAAAATTATCACAGCTGACAACACATGAGCGCCCCGTGTGGCACCTCAAGACTAACGCTATAACAGAGGCCAGAGCTTGCTAGTCTCACACATTCCCAGCCCATAGGCCTACGCACACAAAACACACACGAATGCACGCACACACTCTCACAAACATGCATACTCAATATGTAGCCTACACACACACACACACACACACACACACCAAAGGTCCAGCGCACATCGAAGACAACAGCAACAAGGTGGAACAGAGACAAAGCGGAGCCTTGCTAACTACACCAACAAAACAAACAACAACGATGCACACAGATGCATATGAATGCAAACCAGAGCAGAGTGCACATCTCTGCTCCACATCAAACAACCTTAATGACTGTGAATGCAATTAATGCCCCTGAAAGCGTTTCTGAAAACAACAAAATAATGAATGCGTTTCATGGCTTGAATGCTATGCTAATGGCATAATGCTATGGATCTCATGCTCCCTCGGTCCGACATAGAGCTAATCTTCGCCAATAACATCCTGTGGATTTAAAGCCCTGTTCATGCAGAATATCTAGTCTATGAAGATGTCCATAATGACACCACTTTTCAGTACTAGTTGCTGTGTTCAGATGGTATCTGCTGCTATTTCATTTGGTTTTGTTGTGTTCTGTTGTTCATCTTTTCTTCTCCTGTTTGTCTTTATTATTATTATTTAGAAAGAAATTAAAATTAAAAAATGATTTTAAGTCTGGTTTTAAGCCAGATTCATGTGACTGGAAGTCTACAAGTACAGTAGCATACGCTAGCGTGCCGGAACACGTCCAATCAATGCGCTTCCAGTCATCATGCTAACGCTATTTAGCATTGGCTCGTGACACTACCTTTAACTTCCTTCATACTGCACCCAGAGAAATAAAAATGGTATCCACAAGTTCATCTGACTCTGGGCAAGTAGAAGAATGCAGCGCCTCATATAGATTTGCCTCAGATTTAGCAGTGCACTAATGTATCCTAGTTGTACCACTGACATACAGTAGCCAAGCAAACAAAGCCACGCATGTAGCCTAGTGACTGAAGTCCCAATGGATGGTACATGACAGTGTTCCATTATTGGAGGGTGGGAGCCGGGTCGGACTCTACTGACCCCTACCAAACAGGCGTCACGGTACGTCCCCAGATTGGGCCAGCAGTAAAGAAATTAGATTGTCACCATTGGGGACTTGTACTGTGACCTTCACAGGGGTGACTGGCTGGCTGACGAACTCTTTGAAACCCCCATGGCTAGCTGCCACCCCAATCTGCAGGAGGAGAGATGAGATGTGAGGCCGCACTTCAAGAGAGGGATGCTTTAACACACAGCAAATCAATATTCATGGCCGTGTACCAAGAAAGATCATTGGGAAATGGGTAGCGAATAAAGCCGCTGAGAAACTGCAAATCGCTCTTCACACCAGATAATAAACTGAGCCCGGAGTTCATGGATGGTGAGTGTTTGACACACACACTTCGATAACCGAGTGTTGGCCACCATTTCCAGCTCCCCCACACAAAGACAACCACTATATTAACCATTGTTCCTCTATACACTCGAGTGACTTGGGTCTGGTCCCAAAACTAAATCAGCCCGCTGGGCTGCAGTTAGTGCCTGTTCTCTCAGGAGAAAAGGCATTATGGACGTGTGCCACTGTCGTTCACTACCAGCAGCGAAGCCAACCTCCCAACCTGCGTTTCCTTTGTGCTGGGAGAGGAAGTGTGTGTGTCTTAATGAGCAGGATACACAAGGCTTTGTTGGGTCTATTACAGTAGTCCCGAAGAATCAGTCTAATTAACCAACACAGCCCACTGAAGAGGTTCCAGGAGAATACCTGTGGTGGGATGGCTGAAGAGTTCATTAAAGGGATTCCAGGAGAATACCTGTGATGGGATGGCTGAGGAGTCCATTAAAGGGATTCCAGGAGAATACCTGTGATGGGATGGCTGAGAAGTCCATTAAAGGGATTCCAGGAGAACACCTGTGGTGGGATGGCTGAAGAGTTCATTAAAGGGATTCCAGGAGAATACCTGTGGTGGGATGGCTGAAGAGTCCATTAAAGGAAAATAAAGAAATAAACAGGACTCTGTGTCCTTTGACTTCCTTTCTGTCCATCAAAGTCGTCCAGAGAATTATCTCGGTAATCAATGAGCTCTTTGATTGTTTCGCTCTTCTGGTTCTCCCTCACGCGTTTTTGGAACTTTGTGAACTTTACTAGTGAAATACATTCTTTTAGGAATGGAGTCCCCCTAGACACATGTTTTTGTTGAAAATGTATCGATTGATATCTCAGCTGGTGGCTTCGAGTGAAAGCCCCAAAAATTGCCTTGGGCACGAAAAGATTTCACTCCCTGACTTGACCTTCCAAAAACCTTAGAACATTCAGAGAAAAGCTTTGTCCAGCTCTTTCCCCTCTGGACTGGACCACTGCGGACCTTCAAGGTGTCCCAACTGGACCGGACTACTTTTCATCATCCCTCTGAAGACTTTGACAAAGAAACATCGCTACAGGCAGCCTGTTGCATTTCCTTCCTCTTGTTGTCCTTGCTCTGTCCCAAAGCAGTTTGACAGTCTTTTGGACTGAAGCGACATAGAAAGAGGAAAAACATCAATAGCAAGTCTAAGCAAGCATGACCCTGGCAATGGGTCTACATGGATTCCATGCTCTTACACAAATGAACAATATGACTCTTCTGTATCGCAACGCCTTGACCGTTGAGAGCCACACACACACACACACCTGTACTCGCATTCACACAATTCAGATAAGCAATGTTTGAAGGAGAACATGCTGTGCATCTACAGGAGAACGGGAAACTATAAAGCATACCGTCAGATTAGAATAATTAGCTTTAAAATCTCTCTTCTCTCAAACACAAAAGGAGGGGCGATGATGGAATTTCGACACAATCAATATACTAGCTTCACCGCGCCCCAGTAATATGTAAATATGACACATCGGGGGTGGATGGGTGGGGTAGGATTACAGTCAAATAGTGACATGTTGATTAAAGCGTTAGGAAAGAAACAACACAGCAATGTCTCTGCGCATCATATTTCATTAAAACAGATCATTGTCGTCTGGCTGTTGTTTCCCTGGCACTTCAATTTGCCTTGTTTTCACTTGGCTGACAAGTCGTGAGGAAGGCCTGCATATTTAACTCCCTCACATACTACTTTATATATTTCTATACTTCGAACATACGCTTCTCCTTTGTCTCGGCTAATCTCTGGCTGTGCTATGATTTATTCAGTGTGGTTTCGGCCCCAGCCACAGGCTCTCACTGTGTCAATAGAACAGGAGGAGAGTGTTCACTACTACAGCTGCCATGTGTCATAGATTCTCTTTCAGCTGGGCCAGGCTAGCCTGTGTTTTATATAGCATTGTCAAGTAGCCTAATAAAGTGTTAGATATTTCTAGACGTGTTCTGTAAGAACAGACAGACGACATCCATCCTTGATTTGCTAAATCGCACCTTAGCTCCAAAAGGTCCTCACCACTGCTCATTAAAAAGCATTAATCTGCACTCTGGGCACACAGCAGCAGCGGCTGGCGGATCAACTCGGTAGCCTCGCCGTCATGGAGACACCATGGCATCATAGCGGAATACTCAAGCGCTAGGCTAATTAGAAAACTCAGACGCGTTGGACTATGTTGTCGCGAGGTCGAAGGTCAGGCCGTGCTGAGAGGGGGACCGTAACAAGCCATGCCAAATATAGGTCAAACATGGTCCCTATGGGTGACTGTGGTGAGGGATTCAGCAGGGTCTTATGCGATAGGGCCTTATGCGATAGGGCCTTATGCGATATAGGGTCTTTGGTCTCAGTCAGACCATATGGTCTTAGATCATCTGATGGCAGGTGGAGTTTTTTTGTCCGTGTCTATGAAAAGATTTCTTGGTTTTTACCTAAATATTTTCTAAGCACATAATGCTGTTGCTTGCAACTGCTGTTCAGGTTCAAGGGAAAATCTGACAAAACTTGTCAAAGTGTTTAGATAAGTATGATTCTTGGCACGCTTGATGATTTGGTGAGAGGCAACCGTATCCAATGTGACTGGATCTAGTGGGATTATAGTGTATGTATGATACATTGAAAGATTCTGAGTGCCTCTAATTTCATAAGAGAACTGCAGAAGACCTTGAGACGGTGTGATGGATAAAAACAAAAGACTGATGTTCACAGAGAAAGGGAGGGAGGCATCAAGTGAAGTGGTGCAAGCTTGGAATATAGAAGCCTAATAACGTGGGCTCACAGGCGTGAAAAATCAATACATTTATTCACACACTCTACCTCGGTGGAAAAGTGTGACAGCACAGACAACACTGTTCCACTCCCTTACTGACACCAATACTGAGAATTACCAGCCGCTCTTTAAAGTCCCAATCAATATCTCATCCACACTTAAAGCACGCTGGGAAAGCACAGCCGGCATTTCCAAACAGGGATCAAGACCACTGCTACATGGCTCTTGGTTTTCAAAAAGCCCATGTTAACCTACTCCATACTGTGCCTTCCTGGATAAACTCGCTCAGTGGAATATGGGAAGTCTCAGCTCAGGCCGTGTAACTGTGTGCCCTCTCGTGTCTCTGTCAGATCCGGTGTCCGTCTCAGAGCATGCCAAGTGGAAAGGTCAACACGATTCCACACTTTTCAAAGTGGAGGGAAAAAACAAATCATCTAGAGGCTTCCATTTATAGGCTAGCCTATCAAATGAGTGTGTAGCTAGGTGGAGAGAAAAGAGGGGGAATAACAAGATACGCTGGAGAAACTGCCAACAAGATGGCTTCCGCTGGGCTAATATACACCTTACCAAGAGCCAACAACTTACCCCCATCTCTCCAAACACACCTTATCCGCTGTGAGAGATACTACAGAGCCTTCAGAAAGTATTCATACCCCTTAACTTATTCCACATTGTGTTGTGTTACAGCCTGAATTCAAAATGATAAAATATGTTTTATTCTTCTCATCTACACACATAATGACAAAGTGAAAACATGTTTTTAGAATTGTTTGCTAATTTATTGAAAATGAAGTACAGAAACATCTCATTTACATAATTATTCACACCCCTGAGTCAATACATGTTAGAATCACCTTTGGCAGCAATTACAGCTGTGAGTCTCGCTTGGTAAGTCTCTAAGAGCTTTGCACACCAGGATTGCACAATATCTGCACATTATTCTTTTTAAAATTCTCTAAGCTCTGTCAAGTTGGTTGTTGATCATTGCTAGACTGCCTTTTTCACGTCTTGCCATAGATTTTCAAGACGATTTAAGTCGGAAAATAACCTGGCCTTGTGTTTTAGCTTATCGTCCTGCTGAAAGGTGAATTTGTTACCCATCGTCTGTAGAAAAACAGACAACCAGATTTTCCTCTAGGATATTGCCTGTGCTTAGCTCCATTCCGTTTCTTTTTGTCAGAAAAAAACCTCCCTACTCCTTCCTGATGACAAGCATACTCATAACATGATGCAGCGACAAAATATGAAGAGTGGTACTGAGTGAGTTGTTGGATTTGCCCCAAACATAACACTTCGTATTCAGAAATGAAGGTAATTTCTTTGCCACATTTTTTAGTTTCACTTTAGCGCTTTATTGCAAACAGGATGCATGTTTTGGAATATTTGTATTCCTCCTTTTCACTCTGTCATTTAGGTTAGTATTGTGGAGTAACTACAATGTTGTTGAGCCATCCTCAATTCTATAACATCCATTACACTCTGTAACTGTTTTAAAGTCACCATTGGCCTCATGGTCAAATCCCTGTGTGGTTTCCTTCCTTTCTGACAACTGAGTGAGGAAGGATGCCTGTATCTTTGTAGTGACTGGGTGTAGTGTAATTAATAACTTCACCATGCTCAAATAGATATTCAATGTCTGCGTTTTTTGTTTTACCAATCTACCAATAGTTGCTCTTCTGTTGCGAGACATTGGAAAACCTCCCTGGTATTTGAAATTCACTGCTCAACTGAGGTACCATACAGATAATTGTATGTGTGGGGTACAGAGATGAGGTATTCATTCAAAAATCATGTTAATGCACACAGGGTGAGTGAGTCCATGCAACTTATTATGTGAATTTGTTGCTCCTGGACTTATTTAGACTTGCCATAACAAAGGGGTTGAATACTTGATTTTAATATTCACTCAAGACATTTCAGCTTTTCATTTTGAATTCATTTGTATATACTTAGACATTATGGGGTATTGTGTGTAGGCCAGTGACACAAAGCCGACATTTTGTCCATTCTAAATTCAGTCTGTAGCACAAATAAAAATGTGGAAAAAGTCACGGGGTGTCAATACTTTGTGAAGGCCCTGTAGCTAGACAAAGATGTTTGAGGGCAGATGCTTAACTTCAGCAAACTAGTGCTGAGCGATTAACAAACATTTCGGGGGTGTTGTTATTAAACAACTAATTGACCGACGTCGGTTCAATTACTTGAATTCCAATAATATATATGTGGAACACTGGGCTGAAGACAGTTGTAGTTTTCATTTAGCAAATATTCAACCTAGTTCAGCGCAGAGTGGGGTAATTGACTACAATGAGCATCTCATCTTTATATACAGATCTCTGGACAGATTCACTTTTACGCCTAATACGTTAGGTTAGATACACACAGACCACGTGAGAGAAGAATGAACACAACACAACGACGAGAGGGACAGAGACAGTTTGTGAAAGTATGCCTTATCTACTTCGTAGAACTAATACAATTATTTAGACATGCTGCCTCAGCATGCTACAGAGCTATCTAAATAGGACGGCTAAAGATAGCACAGTCTGGGGAACTGTCTAAATAGGACGGCTAAAGACAGTACAGTCTATGGCACTGTCTAAATAGGACGGCTAAAGACAGCACAGTCTGGGGAACTGTCTAAATAGGACGGCTAAAGACAGTACAGTCTGGGGAACTGTCTAAATAGGACGGCTAAAGACAGCACAGTCTGGGGAACTGTCTAAATAGGACGGCTAAAGACAGTACAGTCTGGGGAACTGTCTAAATAGGACGGCAAAAGACAGCACAGTCTGGGGAATTGTCTAAATAGGACGGCTAAAGACAGTACAGTCTGGGGGACTGTCTAAATAGGACGGCTAAAGACAGTACAGTATGGGGAACTGTCTAAATAGGACGGCTAAAGACAGTACAGTCTGGGGGACTGTCTAAATACGATGGCTAAAGACAGTACAGTATGGGGAACTGTCTAAATAGGATGGCTAAAGACAGTACAGTCTGGGGAACTGTCCAAACAGGACGGCTAAAGACAGTACAGTATGGGGAACTGTCTAAATAGGACGGCTAAAGACAGTACACTATGGGGAACTGTCTAAATAGGACGGCTAAAGACAGTACAGTCTGGGGAACTGTCTAAATAGGACGGCTAAAGACAGCACAGTCTGGGGAACTGTCTAAATAGGACGGCTAAAGACAGCACAGTCTGGGGAACTGTCTAAATAGGACGGCTAAAGACAGTACAGTCTGAGGAACTGTCTAAATAGGACGGCTAAAGACAGTACAGTCTGGGGAACTGTCTAAATAGGACGGCTAAAGACAGTACAGTCTGGGGAACTGTCTAAATAGGACGGCTAAAGACAGCACAGTCTGGGGAACTGTCTAAATAGGACGGCTAAAGACAGTACAGTCTGGGGAACTGTCTAAATAGGACGGCTAAAGACAGTACAGTATGGGGAACTGTCTAAATAGGACGGCTAAAGACAGCACATTCTGGGGAACTGTCTAAATAGGACGGCTAAAGACAGTAAAATAGGACGGATAAAGACAGTACAGTCTGGAGAACTGTCTAAATAGGACGGCTAAAGACAGCACAGTATGGGGAACTGTCTAAATAGGACGGCTAAAGACAGTACAGTCTGGGGAACTGTCTAAATAGGACGGCTAAAGACAGTACAGTATGGGGAACTGTCTAAATAGGACGGCTAAAGACAGCACAGTCTGGGAACTGTCTAAATAGGACGGCTAAAGACAGTACAGTCTGGGGAACTGTCTAAATAGGACGGCTAAAGACAGTACAGTATGGGGAACTGTCTAAATAGGACGGCTAAAGACAGCACAGTCTGGGGAACTGTCTAAATAGGACGGCTAAAGACAGTACAGTCTGGGGAACTGTCTAAATAGGACGGCTAAAGACAGTAAAATAGGACGGCTAAAGACAGTACAGTCTGGAGAACTGTCTAAATAGGACGGCTAAAGACAGCACAGTATGGGGAACTGTCTAAATAGGACGGCTAAAGACAGTACAGTCTGGGGAACTGTCTAAATAGGACGGCTAAAGACAGTACAGTATGGGGAACTGTCTAAATAGGACGGCTAAAGACAGCACAGTCTGGGAACTGTCTAAATAGGACGGCTAAAGACAGCACAGTATGGGGAACTGTCTAAATAGGACGGCTAAAGACAGTACAGTCTGGGGAACTGTCTAAATAGGACGTCTAAAGACAGCGCAGTCTGGGGAACTGTCTAAATAGGACGGCTAAAGACAACACAGTCTGGGGAACTGTCTAAATAGGACGGCTAAAGACAGTACAGTCTGGGGGACTGTCTAAACAGGACGGCTAAAGACAGTACAGTCTGGGGAACTGTCTAAATAGGACGGCTAAAGACAGTACAGTCTGGGGAACTGTCTAAATAGGATGGCTAAAGACAGTACAGTCTGGGGAACTGTCCAAACAGGATGGCTAAAGACAGTACAGTCTGGGGAACTGTCTAAATAGGATGGCTAAAGACAGTACAGTATGGGGAACTGTCTAAATAGGACGGCTAAAGACAGCACAGTCTGGGGAACTGTCTAAATAGGACGGCTAAAGACAGCACAGTCTGGGGAACTGTCTAAACAGGACGGCTAAAGACAGTACAGTCTGGGGGACTGTCTAAATAGGACGGCTAAAGACAGTACAGTCTGGGGGACTGTCTAAATAGGACGGCTAAAGACAGCACAGTCTGGGGAACTGTCTAAACAGGACGGCTAAAGACAGTACAGTCTGGGGAACTGTCTAAATAGGACGGCTAAAGACAGTACAGTCTGGGGAACTGTCTAAATAGGACGGCTAAAGACAGTACAGTCTGGGGGACTGTCTAAATAGGACGGCTAAAGACAGCACAGTATGGGGAACTGTCTAAATAGGACGGCTAAAGACAGCACAGTATGGGGAACTGTCTAAATAGGACGGCTAAAGACAGCACAGTATGGGGAACTGTCTAAATAGGACGGCTAAAGACAGCACAGTCTGGGGAACTGTCCAAACAGGACGGCTAAAGACAGCACAGTCTGGGGAACTGTCTAAACAGGACGGCTAAAGACAGCACAGTCTGGGGAACTGTCTAAACAGGACGGCTAAAGACAGTACAGTCTGGGGAACTGTCTAAACAGGACGGCTAAAGACAGTACAGTCTGGGGAGAACATACAGCACATTCGGAAAGTATTCAGACCCCTTGACTTTTTCCACATTTTGTTACATTATAGCCTTATTCTAAAATGGATTCAATTGGTGGTTCCAAACTTATACTTATGAATGATAAAGGCCACTGTGTTCTTGGGGATCAAGTTGTAGAAATATCTCAAGGACGATCAATGGAAACAGGATAAACCTGAGCTCAATTTCGAGTCTCATAGCAAAAAGTCTGAATACTTATGTAAATAGTGTATGTTTTTTTGTAAACATTTCTAAAAACCTGTTTTCACTTTGTCATTGTGGGGTATTGTGTGTAGCTTGATGGAGCTTTTTTTTTAGAGAGATGATGACTAAATAATAAAGTCATCAAATAAAAATGAAGTAATATACACAACTGAAATATTTAATTATTTCATAATAATTTTATAGTTCTTCTTTTGATGTCTACCCAATGTGGACCTGACAGACACAATGGAATATTTTCAATGTTTTAGATATTGAACGTTCACTATTTTGGGCTTTGGAATTTCCATTAAAATGCTCTAAAATCAAAGTAATGTCATTATTTTATAATGCATTTAATGTTTAAAAAAATAATAATAATCGAACCAACCTCAAAAAGCACTAATCATTCAGCACTACAGCACAGACGTGAACAAGAGACAACTGCAACAAGATGGCCGCCACTAATTTACACCTAGACAAGACCCAACAGCATCAACACACACCTGAGCCACTAGCTAATATATAGATGCTAGTGCACAACTGCTAGGCTTCAGAACACACCTGAACTAACAAGAGACAACTGCCAACACCATCTAATCTACACCCAGACAAGAGCCAACAACATCTCACCACACACACCTGAGCATAGATACTAGCTAGTAGAGATGTTTCATGATAGTGGGTACGTTTCACACCTGCAGACACAAGTGCACACACTCAAGTCGACATAGGCGCGCACACACACACCAGGCCGCTGCAGGGTGGAATAGGGGAACTATAGAACCCCACTGTCAGAGTAGAGGCAGGGCAAAGAGTAGCCTGCCATACAGCCTCCCTCGGGAATCTGCACTGCTGCCCGACTATCAGGCATTAACATGTGCTGCTAGACTATCAGGCATTACATGTGCTGCTAGACTAACATGTGCTGCTAGACTAACATGCGTTGCTGTCATACTGAGTTTGTCTCTTGAAGAGAGCAGGAAAGACGAGGGAGAGGGATAGAGAGAGGGATAGAGGAAGGGAGAGGGAAAGAGAATGAGAGGAATGGTGATTGAGGGAGAGAAAGAGAGAGGGATGGAAAGAAAATGGGATAAGAAGGATTGAGAGAGGGAGGGGGAGAGAAGGAGAGACTCACAAAGATACAATCGGCCAGAAAATAATAACACGAGTGACTGAATAAGAAAACCTCATTTCACATAATGAGTATTCTAATCAAGAGATGACATTATCGCACATCGCGGCGGTGGGGGAGCGAGGAGCCCCTGGCAACCTGGGGTTGGCAGAGCGGAGGCAGCGGTAGCAGCTCTAGTGCCCGCGCCGCTGGAGAGCCAACGGCTTAATGCCTTCCATTAACACAAAGGCACAGCACAGCCGCGCAATACCTACACTCCCTCCTCTCTCTTACTCCAACTCTCTTTAACTCTCTATCCATCGTCCCTGACACAATCTCTTTCATTTGCCTTTATTTTAGTATTTTATTTAGGACGACCAACTGTACACTAATAGTTGTACTAGTTCCCACCCTGACAGACACCTAGTTTAGTTCGCTGATGACACTGCCTTGATCAGACTGTTGCATGATGATGAGGAACCCCATGGCCCGGTCCTAAATGACTTCGTAGAGTGCTGTGATGAATCACACTTGGTCCTCAATAACAACAAAACCAAAGAGATGTGCATCGACTTCAGGAAGAGAACACCACCTACGTCTGTAACAGGTCAGAACATAGAGAAATACACATATCTGGCTGTCCTCTTGGACAATAATTATCTATAAAAAGAGTCAACGGAGACTGTACTTTCTCAACAAGATGGGATCTTTTAATGTTGACTGGACTATACTGACTCTGTTTTGCAGATCTTTCATTGAGAGTATTTAAACTTTTTGTATTGTTTGTTGGTTTAGCAAGACCACTGTCAACCAGAGAAATATGCTGCGAAGGATTATCGCCATGTCAAGCAAAGTACTAGGAGAAACAGACAGGTCTGGACGAGATCTTTAATGTCAGGGCCATCAGCAAGGCTCACTAAATATTTTTCACCCAAGCCACCCCATGTACCCAGACATTGAACTACTCCCCCCTCTGGGTGCAGGTATAGGGTACCCCCCGGCAGGAATAACAGAACTAGACAATAATTTGTGCCAGGTGTGATATCCCTCCTAAACAGCCCGGGCGAAATGATCCTATCGACCCAGTAAGGCCAGCAGGCTAGTCTCTTTTTATTGGTATGTAACTGTTATGAATGTTGTATTGTCAATTTGTTGTCTACTGTATTTAAACGACAATTTAAACGTGTACATGATACTTTAACAACATGTCCCCATGGGGACAATAAGGTCAGTAAAGTGGAGTTGCCGTGGAGAGGGTAGGTGATTGAGCCATTTGGAAGCTAGGGGGTGATTAGGTAGCCAATGTACAGTATGAAGGGTCAGATTTGGATTGAACCTATTTGAATAAATTCCATCCAACCATCTGACTGGCTCTGAGAGTATACAACGCCAACCCTACAGTTCCCACACCTCTATCTGTCCATCTCTTCATATTCTCCTCCAAACAGAGCTGAAACACCGGTGAATAAACTGGCAGGCAATCAGTTGGCCCAGACAAATCATGACTCTGTTGATCCAGTACCTATCCAATCACAGCTTAGTGTAAGGACCAATTTTGAGCCAATCAAGGGGCCTGGGTCTTAGATAATCAATGTTCAATAAGACAGAGCATTTGTCCTCAGTTCCACTAAAGTAGGCTTTGGACAAAATGTGATTCAAGTCTAGCTGCGTCTTCGAGCCCTAAGGCCTGCCTGCCCGCCCGTCCGCAGTTAGCTCAGGGCCGCCTAGTTGGCATTGCGGAGTCACTGCTTTTCATTCTGTGTGGTTTTGAGGGGTGAAAAAGCGAGAGAATGAGTGAGAGAGAAAACGCAAGAGAAAAGAAAATATGATGGATAAAATGTGCTCAAGGTCACCGTCTGACTCCTGGTCTGATGGAGTGATGATAAGCCCATATACTCAATCCCAGTGTGCACCTCTCTCTCCCTTTACTCTCCTCTCTTTCAGTCACCCCCCTCCACCGGTCTGTGCCCATCTCTCTCTAGCTCCCTCCCTCCCTCTCCTTCCCTCCCTTCCGCTCGCTCCCCCGCCCCCTCGCTTGCTCTCCCTCTCGCTCCCTCCGTCTCTCTCCTCTCAAAAGAAAAGGGAGAGAACGCTAGCCCTCAGAGACTTGGAACGAGACGAAAACAAGGAAGAGAAAAGATGTGAGGGAGAAAATAAGAGCGAGATAAGAAAAGAGCAGAGTGTAAAATAGAAAAGAGGAAAGGAGCAAACTGCTGTCAACTCTTCAGTGTCCCTCAGGAGGTCTACCTCACATGATGCTAACTAGGACTCACTGTTCTGACATCAACTACAATGACAAATCCATGTAGCCTCACCTTTAGTGACCTCAATATTTCACATCTTTACTAATGCAGATTGACTATTTACTGTACATGTCCATTGTAGAAATCAATCTGGTTCTTCATATGCGGCCCGGGGGGGTGTGACTGTGAAAGCATGTCGTATCTATAGCAGGAGGGATGTAGGCTAATTCCTTGAATGCTGTTACCTCTGTGTGTGTTGTGCATCCAGCTAGGAATCCTGGCAGTGTTTCACCCAACACTCGTTTGTGCAGCCAGTCAATGTTGTCTTTCTTTTCAAAGAAGAGATTATTCTTGTGGAACGAGTGCTGAGAACATGAAAGCACGTCAGTTGAAATGCAGTTCCTCAGCTATCTATACACAAACCTGTGCACGGACCTCGCCGCACGAGCAAAAGAAAAAACACATTGAAACATACACACACAATCAAACAAACACACACATTCAAATTCACACGATGCTGACTAGGAGAGTAATGTTGCCACAAGATGGAGGGAATGTTGGAGCAAAACTAACGAAACAGTTCATGAAAATGTAGCTTAATCCAGTATAAACCAATGTATAGAATTTATTCAACCAGAGACAAAATTCACAAATTCTACAGCACAACGGCAGAGTCATGTCTTAAGTGTAAAACTAACAATGACTCAGTAATCCATGCCTTCTGAGAACGCTGTGAAGTCCAAACGTTATGGGCGGAGCTACAAAGTTGTCTGTCAGAAGTGTTACAATGTAAACATACTGTTAATCTGTCTGTCTGCATATTTCAAGACCTGGCATATGGGGTGCAGTCAGACACCCAATGGCCCGGACCATTCTCTTCTCATTACTCTTCTGGAATAAACTTAGAGTAAAAACCTGGAAATCCATCTCCATCATTAACACAATGGAAACATGATTTATTATTGAAATAATGAAATAGCCTGGGCAACCGAGAAAAATTAATGGGTGTAATTTACAGCCAAGTGACAAACAATAATGCAGGCACCAGGGATGGGGGTGTGGCCAGGCACTAGGGATGAGGGTGTGGCCAGTTACTAGGGATGGGGGTGTGGCCAGGCACTAGGGATGGGGGTGTGGCCAGGCACTAGGGATGGGGGTGTGGCCAGGCACTAGGGATGGGGGTGTGGCCAGGCACTAGGGATGGGGGTGTGGCCAGGCACTAGGGATGCAGGTGTGGCCAGGCACTAGGGATGGGGGTGTGGCCAGGCAATATGGATGGGGTTGTGTGCAGACACTAGGGATGGGGGTGTGGCCCGGCACTAGGGATGGGGGTGTGGCCAGGCACAAGGGATGCGGGTGTGGCCCGGCACTAGGGATGGGGGTGTGGCCAGGCACTAGGGATGGAGGTGTGGCCAAGCACTAGGGATGGAGGTGAGGCCAGGCACTAGGGATGGGGGTGTGGCCAGGCACTAGGGATGCGGGTGTGGCCAGGCACTAGGGATGGGGGTGTGGCCAGGCACTAGGGATGGAGGTGTGACCAGGCACTAGGGATGGGGGTGTGGCCAGGCACTAGGGATGGGGGTGTGGCCAGGCACTAGGGATGGGGGTGTGGCCAGGCACTAGGGATGGAGGTGTGACCAGGCACTAGGGATGGGGGTGTGACCAGGCACTAGGGATGGGGATGTGGCCAGGCACTAGGGATGGAGGTGTTGCCAGGCACTAGGGATGGGGGTGTGACTAGGGATGGGGGTGTGATTAGGGATGGGGGTGTGACTAGGGATGGTGGTGTGACCAGGCACTAGGGATGGGGGTGTGACCAGGAACTAGAGATGGGGGTGTGACTAGGGATGGGGTGTGACCAGGCACTAGGGTTGGGGGTGTGACCAGGCACTAGGGATGGGGGTGTGACCAGGCACTAGGAATGGGGGTGTGACCAGGCACTAGGGATGGAAGTGTGACTAGGGATGGGGGTGTGACCAGGCACTAGGGATGGAGGTGTGACCAGACACTAGGGATGGGGGTGTGACCAGGCTCTAGGGATGGGGGTGTGACCAGGCTCTAGGGATGGGGGTGTGACCAGGCACTAGGGATGGGGGTGTGACCAGGCACTAGGGATGGGGGTGTGACCAGGCTCTAGGGATGGAGGAGGTGTGACCAGGCACTAGGGATGGGGGTGTGACCAGGCTCTAGGGATGGGGGTGTGACCAGGCTCTAGGGATGGGGGTGTGACCAGGCTCTAGGGATGGGGGTGTGACCAGGCTCTAGGGATGGGGGTGTGACCAGGCTCTAGGGATGGGGGTGTGACCAGGCTCTAGGGATGGGGGTGTGACCAGGCTCTAGGGATGGGGGTGTGACCAGGCACTAGGGATGGAGGTGTGACCAGACACTAGGGATGGGGGTGTGACCAGGCTCTAGGGATGGGGGTGTGACCAGGCTCTAGGGATGGGGGTGTGACCAGGCTCTAGGGATGGGGGTGTGACCAGGCTCTAGGGATGGGGGTGTGACCAGGCTCTAGGGATGGGGGTGTGACCAGGCACTAGGGATGGGGGTGTGACCAGGCTCTAGGGATGGGGGTGTGACCAGGCTCTAGGGATGCGGGTGTGGCCAGGCACTAGGGATGGGGGTGTGGCCAGGCACTAGGGATGGAGGAGGTGTGACCAGGCTCTAGGGATGGGGGTGTGACCAGGCTCTAGGGATGCGGGTGTGGCCAGGCACTAGGGATGGGGGTGTGGCCAGGCACTAGGGATGGGGGTGTGACCAGGCTCTAGGGATGGGGGTGTGACCAGGCACTAGGGATGGGGGTGTGGCCAGGCACTAGGGATGGAGGTGTGACCAGGCTCTAGAGATGGGGGTGTGACCAGGCTCTAGGGATGGGGGTGTGACCAGGCACTAGGGATGGGGGTGTGGCCAGGCACTAGGGATGGAGGTGTGACCAGGCTCTAGGGATGGGGGTGTGACCAGGCACTAGGGATGGGGGTGTGGCCAGGCACTAGGGATGGAGGTGTGACCAGGCGTTCTTGTGTATGTTTGTATCTGCTGTACAAAAAAACAAATGTAAAAAAAGATAAACATGGGGCCTCCCGGGTGGCGCAGTGGTCTCGGACACTGGTCTATCGCCACCAGAGACTCTGGGTTCGCGCCGGAGGCTCTGTCGCAGCCGGCCGCGACCGGAAGGTTCATGGGGCGACGCACAATTGGCCTAGCGTCGTCCGGGTTAGGGAGAGTTTGGCCGGCATATCCTTGTCTCATCGCGCACTAGCAACTCCTGTGCCGGGCACAGTGCATGCTAACCAGGTCGCCAGGAGCACTGTGTTTCCTCCAACACATTAGTGCAGCTGGTTGGATGCGCGCTGTGTTAAAGAAGCAGTGCGGCTTGGTTGGGTTGTGTTTCGGAGGACGCATGGCTTTTGACCTTCGTCTCTCCCGAGCCCGTACGGGAGTTGTAGCGATGAGACAAGATAGTAACTACTAACAATTGGATACCACGAAATTGGGGAGAAAAGGGTGTCCATTTTTTATTTTATTTTTTTTACAAAAAAAACATATTATTTAAATAAAATGTATTATGCTGACTACAAAAGGCAAGACTCACTGACATTCTGTCTGCTTTCACAGTCCTACATACAGCCCTGGGCTGTATATAAAGAAACCAAATAGATTTTTACAATGAACGTGTAGTCAATCCACATTAGTAAAGCTTGTGGTCACTAACGGGAAGGCTATATGGGTTCGTGTCATTGGAAGCCTAATCCATACAGACCAAGCTACATGACAGCAGACTGGTTTGGAGAGAAAAGTCAGAGACCATATCTAGAAAACCAGTCCGAGAACCATGATGTGGATCCTCACTCCTCCATCTGTAGTTTGACTGTAGACTCTTTAATGCTCAGAGCTCAAGCTGGAGCCCAGCCATCACTCACATGTGTGACAGGATAATACCCTGGAGCTACACCTCACAATGACTCCCTCCACAGGGGATAGCTAGCTTCACGTTACTGGACCGCTTCCCCAGCGTAACTGGCTGTTCCCGAGCCAACGTCCCCTCTGGCTGCTCCGTTTCATCATCAGACCTGTGTTCCGTTCTCATCCTTCCCCTCGTTTCCACACTTCACTACACTCTGAAATGTGTCCACCTACACACAGGCTTACGTCTTAGAACCCGACGGAAGAAATCAAGCGCTACGGATTTCATCATCGTGTCAGATTAGGAATAAAAAAATATATAAATTATACAGTGGGGTTGATGTTAGTTGTGACACACACAGGAACAGGCACTTCCTCTGATTGCCTGGTTTAATTGCAGTCCTTTAATTGGTGCGTGTCGGCTGCACTGTGTTTGCTCTCTGCTCCCGTCTGATTGGCTGAGATGATGAGCAGCTGTTTGGAAGTGACCTATGACAGATCCCTGAACAACGCCCCATATAAGGCAGGCACCCCCAGCACTCACTGACTAGACTAGGGGAGAGAGTTTTTGTGTGTGCTTGTTTGAATATGTGTGTTTTTCAATGTGTTTTTTTTATACACGTGTGTGTACTCTCAGCACTCGTTCCACAAGAATAATCTCTTCTTTGAAAAGAAAGACAACATTGACTGGCTGCACAAACGAGTGTTGGGTGAAACACTGCCAGGATTCCTAGCTGGATGCACAACACACACACAGAGGTAACAGCATTCAAGGAATTAGCCTACATTCCTCCTGCTATAGATACGACATGCTTTCACAGTCACACCCCCCCGGGCCGCATATGAAGAACCAGATTGATTTCTACAATGAACGTGTACAGTAAATAGCCAATCTGCATTAGTAAAGATTTTCGTCACTAAAGGTAAAGCTATATCTGTTTTTGTCATTGTTGTTGATGTCTGAACAGTGAGTCTTGTCTCTCCTAGTTAACATCATGTGTGATCATTCCTGCTCATGGAAGCCTAATCTATGCTTTCACAGTCTAAAGGTTTAACCACATGTGTGCAAATCGTCTGCTGCAATATCATCCGTGAATCTTTATGGATACACAGAACGGCAGATGGATCTTTGTAGATATTTTTTATTTGTGTGTGGTGCAGGGATTCGGGACTGTGATGGACTCAAAAGTTGACATTTTAAACTTGAACTGACCTGGAGCACGGTCTGGATCTTAGCAGAGACGTCGGCTAGCTCATAGAGCTTGATGCCCTCCTGGGCTCCGTTGGGGGACACCACGATCTGCTGCAGGTGGGCCAGCACCACACTGTGGGCCGCAGCCACCGCGTTGAACTTGTCAAACAGCAGCTCCAGCAGTTCCAGCAGCAGCCTGCAGAGGGCAGCAGAGATAGAGGCTGTGGTGAGGACGGCTGGTGGGACAACAGGTGAAGAAGCTGCGATACACAGCCCAAACATTGGCCCTGCTAGAATATTCAAAATGCCTCCTTCCTTCCTTCTGAAATGACTTCAAGGAAGAGAGGAAAGGAATGATACAGTTGAAGAGTATTAGAACAGGGCCCTAAGATACAGCAGGTACTAAGGCCCAGTTTGAATTCCTTTCAAATGCACCTTTCTTCCTTCCTAGGGTTTTACCTCAGTGTTAGAGTGATTACATTAAGGAAGGGAGAATGGTTGATATTTGAACAGCAATTCAAACTGTTCTTATCAATTCATCCCAGGTCAGTTGTATTGTGAGGCTCACACAGGTTTAGAGTTAGAACAGAGGCAAAGACAACTGATCCTGGACCAGTGATGGTGGACTATCAGGAGGTCTCTCCAAGGCAGCACCACTCCTGTCAGCCTCCAGGTCTAAAAGCTCCTCTCTAATCTCATTGACTCTCATTCAATAACTGACTACTAACAGACAAGCTAATGCACAGCAGTCAAAACCATTCTGACCTCAGCTCAATGCTAAAGCTAAATAATGAATTTATTTTTCTGATTGGAACCTGCTCGTTAGTAGAGTACTTCAGCTCTTCAGCCTCCACCAGTCCACACAAGGACCAATCTTTCAATGTAAAGAGGGACCATTCAATAAGTGTTCTTTTAATTGTGGTTGATAAGTGCATATATCTGTTGGAACAGGAGTGGAGCACTTCGTTGTAGTAAGGTACTACATATCAGAGGAGAAGTATTTAACAATGTAAGCATTCTCTCTAAGCATACTGTATTCTGACCTGAAATATACAACACTATAGCCTATAGAGGACAAGTGACCAAACAGGTACTGAAGTCAAGCCGTCAGACCACCGAGCAAGGCATTAGCTGTCAGTTTAGAGTCTCCTCAGGCCAGATTAGGCTTTGTACATGTGGCGTTAACCAACCTTCAAAAATTCAAATTCATTAGCTTAATAAACATTCATAAATCTAGTTGAATCGGCAGGCAAAAGGAGTCTCATCCAGGTAGTTTGGGCTGAGCGGTTGAAAAGAACAGTCTAGGTACTGGCAGAGTGCTTCCCCAGTCACACAGAGGCAGCTGGCTCTGACTACAATTAGCAGCATCTGTCAAAGTCTCTGGTTCCACTAGGACTCACACACATCTGGTGCTCTTTTGTTTTCAGGGATGTGGGGACACTTCTGACTTTATTTACTGAGGAAGGTTGGGCTAAACTCTGTGCCGGATCTGAACGGTACACATACACCAGAGGAGGTACTGTGTGGAATGAAGAGTGAGTGAATGACAGAGAGTTTGGGAGAGACTCGGGTCTTTGCCTACCTTTTTAAACTTTAGACGAATGTTACATGAAAACATTTGGGTGGGGGAAAATGAAGGAGAGAGATGGATGGAGGGTGTTTGGTTGGTAGTCCATCACTAGACTGGTAGACAGAGAGGGTGTATGTTATGAATGGTTAAGGACATACAATGTTATGAATGGTTAGGGACAGAGACAGAGAGGGTGTATGTTATGAATGGTTAGGGACAGAGACAGGGAGGATGTATGTTATGAATGGTTAGGGACAGACAGGATGTATGTTATGAATGGTTAGGGACAGGCAGGATGTATGTTATGAATGGTTAGGGACAGAGACATGGAGGATGTATGTTATGAATGGTTAGGGACAGGCAGGATGTATGTTATGAATGGTTAGGGACAGACAGGGAGGATGTATGTTATGAATGGTTAGGGACAGAGACAGAGAGGATGTATGTTATGAATGGTTAGGGACAGGCAGACAGGGAGGATGTATGTTATGAATGGTTAGGGACAGGCAGGATGTATGTTATGAATGGTTAGGGACAGAGACAGGGAGGATGTATGTTATGAATGGTTAGGGACAGAGACAGAGAGGATGTATGTTATGAATGGTTAGGGACAGGCAGACAGACAGGGAGGATGTATGTTATGAATGGTTAGGGACAGGCAGACAGGCAGGATGTATGTTATGAATGGTTAGGGACAGGCAGACAGGGAGGATGTATGTTATGAATGGTTAGGGACAGGCAGGATGTATGTTATGAATGGTTAGGGACAGGCAGACAGGCAGGATGTATGTTATGAATGGTTAGGGACAAACAGGATGTATGTTATGAATGGTTAGGGACAGGCAGGATGTATGTTATGAATGGTTAGGGACAGACAGGATGTATGTTATGAATGGTTAGGGACAGGCAGACAGGGAGGATGTATGTTATGAATGGTTAGGGACAGGCAGACAGGGAGGATGTATGTTATGAATGGTTAGGGACAGGCAGGATGTATGTTATGAATGGTTAGGGTCAGAGACAGGGAGGATGTATGTTATGAATGGTTAGGGACAGACAGGGAGGATGTATGTTATGAATGGTTAGGGACAGACAGGGAGGATGTATGTTATGAATGGTTAGGGACAGACAGGGAGGATGTATGTTATGAATGGTTAGGGACAGGCAGGCAGACAGGGAGGATGTATGTTATGAATGGTTAGGGACAGACAGGGAGGATGTATGTTATGAATGGTTAGGGACAGGCAGACAGGATGTATGTTATGAATGGTTAGGGACAGGCAGACAGGGAGGATGTATGTTATGAATGGTTAGGGACAGGCAGACAGGGAGGATGTATGTTATGAATGGTTAGGGACAGACAGACAGGGAGGATGTATGTTATGAATGGTTAGGGACAGAGAGAGAGGGTGTATGTTATGAATGGTTAGGGACAGGCAGGATGTATGTTATGAATGGTTAGGGACAGACAGACAGGCAGGATGTATGTTATGAATGGTTAGGGACAGAGAGAGAGGGTGTATGTTATGAATGGTTAGGGACAGGCAGGATGTATGTTATGAATGGTTAGGGACAGACAGACAGGCAGGATGTATGTTATGAATGGTTAGGGACAGACAGGATGTATGTTATGAATGGTTAGGGACAGACAGGCAGGATGTATATTATGAATGGTTAGGGACAGGCAGGATGTATATTATGAATGGTTAGGAACAAGCAGACAGGATGTATGTTATGAATGGTTAGGGACAGAGACAGGGAGGATGTATGTTATGAATGGTTAGGGACAGGCAGGATGTATGTTATGAATGGTTAGGGACAGACAGACAGGCAGGATGTATGTTATGAATGGTTAGGGACAGACAGACAGGCAGGATGTATGTTATGAATGGTTAGGGACAGAGAGAGAGGGTGTATGTTATGAATGGTTAGGGACAGAGACAGGCAGGATGTATGTTATGAATGGTTAGGAACAGGCAGGATGTATGTTATGAATGGTTAGGGACAGACAGACAGGCAGGATGTATGTTATGAATGGTTAGGGACAGAGAGAGAGGGTGTATGTTATGAATGGTTATGGACAGACAGACAGGCAGGATGTATGTTATGAATGGTTAGGGACAGACAGACAGGCAGGATGTATGTTATGAATGGTTAGGGACAGAGAGAGAGGGTGTATGTTATGAATGGTTATGGACAGACAGACAGGCAGGATGTATGTTATGAATGGTTAGGGACAGACAGACAGGCAGGATGTATGTTATGAATGGTTAGGGACAGGAACAAATCACAATGAGACATACCTCAGTGAGCATGAGGGGTCCATCCTATGTGGTGAAGAGACACAATGGGATCTCTCTTCCACACACACACACTAACACACACTTGCTCACACACACACACACAGCCCCCCCACCAGGTTCTGACCTTTCACCTGTTCTCTTCACTCATCCCTCATTCGATGTGATGAATCTCTGGTTTTCCAGAGCAGAGAAGGAGAGAGAGAGAGCCCCATTACCCTCGTTATCTCACACAGCAGGCCATTCTAATAGATCTCCTCATTTCCCAGAAGGATGGAAGACACGGACACCCAGGTGATGGACGACAGAAAGAGGGGCTCCGGAGCGAGGAGGGATCACGCACTGCGGTCAAGCGCTCATTCAGGGTGTGTGTGTGTATGTGTTTAAGTGTGAATTAGTCTGTGTGTTAATACATATGTGTGTGTTGAGTGAAAGAGAGAGTGTGTGTGTGTGTGTGTGTGTGTGTGTGTGTGTGTGTGTGTGTGTGTGTGTGCGTGTTTAGCATGCCGTGTCAGGTGGGCTAGGTGGGACCCTAACTCACCCAGGAGAATGTTATTTATTGTCGCCTGTAGTGTCTTCACAGGAACCATCACGCTAAGTGACTGTGCCAGGTCATCACCCCGACACACACACACACACAACTGGCCGTATGAAATAAACTGGCTATATGATCAGCCATAGTCCATAACATGGCTAGTTGCATCATCAGACATACTGTATGTACCAGGGTAGCAACATTCCCAGGCTTCTAACCTGGATTTCTAGAAAACCTGGGAATTTGGGGAAAGTTGTCAGAACATTGCAAGTCTAACCAGGATAAAAATCAACAGATCTTCAATATGACAATTCAATATGTCTGTGACACCATCTGAGTAGCGATCACCATGTCAACCAAATTCCTCTATTAGATTAGAAGAGACAAAGCACAGGACATCTGTATTCTGTGTTTAAATCAAAGGACTGCACACTGAGGATGTTTTACAGGAACCCGTCAGAGACGCTGTGTAATACGCTGGGCATTATCTACTGAACAGCACCATCTATGTGTTACTCATTACGCAAGAAAGAACACCTTGCTACACTACTTATATAGAGGTTTCCATAGCAACGGGCCTCGGCTTGAACTTGCGTGTGTGCGTGTACAAACACACGCACATACACACACTAAAGTAAAACGGATATGGAGAAGGTGGGGTTGAAAACAAGCTGCACTGCATTGTCCTATACTGGAGTCAGATGAGATTCAGCACACAGTGGGAGGGCCAAGGCCTGACCCAACATCTCACAGAATAACAACACTTAGTCTATCTTTTAAATGCTACAACATCAATGGACTGTGTGTGTGTGTGTGTGTGTGTGTGTGTGTGTGTGTGTGTATCTTGGCATGTTTATGTTTAAAGCAGCAGTGTGTCTGTTTCTTCATGGTCTGGCAGGTGTTGTCCCAAATGTCCTGCCACTACTGTGTTTAACACCTGATTGGCTGTCTGTCTAGACGTCTGACTATCACTGGTGTTGCATAGCGTCCCGAAAAGTTGTCCCCTCCTTTTTGCCCTTGTTCACTCACCTTAACAGATCGGAGACTAACAGGGTAGGTGTTAAAACTCTACCTAGTTTCCTCCATATTGACTAACTGGGTAGGTGTTAAAACTCTACCTAGTTTCCTCCATATTGACTAACTGGGTAGGTGTTAAAACTCTACCTAGTTTCCTCCATATTGACTAACTGGGTAGGTGTTAAAACTCTACCTAGTCTCCTCCATATTGACTAACTGGGTAGGTGTTAAAACTCTACCTAGTTTCCTCCATATTGACTAACTGGGTAGGTGTTAAAACTCTACCTAGTTTCCTCCATATTGACTAACTGGGTAGGTGTTAAAACTCTACCTAGTCTCCTCCATATTGACTAACTGGGTAGGTGTTAGTTAAAACTCTACCTAGTTTCCTCCATATTGACTAACAGGGTAGGTGTTAAAACTCTACCTAGTTTCCTCCATATTGACTAACTGGGTAGGTGTTAAAACTCTACCTAGTCTCCTCCATATTGACTAACTGGGTAGGTGTTAGTTAAAACTACCTAGTTGCCTCCATATTGACTAACTGGGTAGGTGTTAAAACTCTACCTAGTTTCCTCCATATTGACTAACTGGGTAGGTGTTAAAACTCTACCTAGTCTCCTCCATATTGACTAACTGGGTAGGTGTTAGTTAAAACTACCTAGTTGCCTCCATATTGACTAACTGGGTAGGTGTTAAAACTCTACCTAGTTTCCTCCATATTGACTAACTGGGTAGGTGTTAAAACTCTACCTAGTTTCCTCCATATTGACTAACTGGGTAGGTGTTAGTTAAAACTACCTAGTTTCCTCCATATTGATTAACAGGGTAGGTGATAAAACTACCTAGTTGCCTCCATATTGACTAACTGGGTAGGTGTTAAAACTCTACCTAGTTTCCTCCATATTGCCTTCACTTATCCATTCGTGTCAGATCCGTGAAGGGGAGTCTGAAACTAGGAAAGAGGAGAGGGAGATAACCTTTCTGGAATGAAATGCAGCCAAGGCCTCAGCACTAACCTAAACCCAGTAGCCACAATGGTGAACCAACGACCGACCACCTCTTGAAACGTGGACAACGGCTAGGTTTAGAGGGCACAAGATACACACACAGACACCGTGAAAACAGACGGAGAGACAACGAGAGAAACGGAGGCCAAGAAAAACAAGTGTTCATCTCAGCTGAAGGTAAGTGCTTTCTTAAGTGCCGTCATTATATCTCTTCTCTTCCAGTATCTTTTGCTTTCCTGTTTTTTTTTTCTACGGAGTGAATGAATGCTGAGGGAAAATGCAGAGGCTGGGTCTTGGCTTTCTGGATTACTCCATTACCTTAAATGAGGGAGTTATGGAGAACAGAGGAGGCTGAGGAGAGGGAGAACAGAGGAGGCTGAGGAGAGGGAGAACAGAGGAGGCTGAGGAGAGAGAGAACAGAGGAGGCTGAGGAGAGAGAGAACAGAGGAGGCTGAGGAGAGGGAGAACAGAGGAGGCTGAGGAGAGAGAGAACAGAGGAGGCTGAGGAGAGAGAGAACAGATGAGGCTGAGGAGAGAGAGAACAGAGGAGGCTGAGGAGAGGGAGAACAGAGGAGGCTGAGGAGAGGGAGAACAGAGGAGGCTGAGGAGAGGGAGAACAGAGGAGGCTGAGGAGAGGGAGAACAGAGGAGTCTGAGGAGAGGGAGAACAGAGGAGGCTGAGGAGAGGGAGAACAGAGGAGGCTGAGGAGAGGGAGAACAGAGGAGGCTGAGGAGAGAGAGAACAGAGGAGGCTGAGGAGAGAGAGAACAGAGGAGGCTGAGGAGAGGGAGAACAGAGGAGGCTGAGGAGAGGGAGAACAGAGGAGGCTGAGGAGAGGGAGAACAGAGGAGGCTGAGGAGATGGAGAACAGAGGAGACTGGGGAGATGGAGAACAGAGGAGGCTGAGGAGATGGAGAACAGAGGAGGCTGAGGAGATGGAGAACAGAGGAGACTGGGGAGATGGAGAACAGAGGAGGCTGAGGAGAGGGTGTGCTTAACTGTTTGCTTTATTAGGGTTTCCACAATGAGATACGGAGAGAGAGGGAGGTGAGGATAGAGACTAATCAAAAATAATTTTCTAGCAGTTCACTCGCTCCCAAAACACCCTTGTCGTACTCACTCTGTCTAAAGCTAAAGAGCTTGGATAGAAAAGCCCGGGATTCAATTGAAACGTGTCTCTTCTTGCTTGATAGTTTGTTTGCTTATTAGTGATGGAGACACAGACACATACAGTACCTCTCCTCCACTGTTCCTACCTCACCTCAGACACATACAGTACCTCTCCTCACACATACAGTACCTCTCCTCCCCTGTTCCTACCTCACCTCAGAACCATACAGTACCTCACCTCAGACACATACAGTACCTCTCCTCACACATACAGTGCCTCTCCTCCCCTGTTCCTACCTCACCTCAGAACCATACAGTACCTCTCCTCGGACACATACAGTACCTCTCCTCAGACACATACAGTACCTCACCTCACACATACAGTACCTCTCCTCAGACACATACAGTACCTCACCTCAGACACATACAGTACCTCTCCTCAGACACATACAGTACCTCTCCTCAGACACATACAGTACCTCTCCTCAGACACATACAGTACCTCTCCTCAGACACATACAGTACCTCTCCTCAGACACATACAGTACCTCACCTCAGACACATACAGTACCTCTCCTCCACTGTTCCTACCTCACCTCAGACACATACAGTACCTCTCCTCAGAAACATACAGTACCTCTCCTCAGAAACATACAGTACCTCTCCTCAGACACATACAGTACCTCTCCTCAGACACATACAGTACCTCACCTCAGACACATACAGTACCTCACCTCAGACACATACAGTACCTCTCCTCAGACACATACAGTACCTCTCCTCAGACACATACAGTACCTCTCCTCAGACACATACAGTACCTCTCCTCAGACACATACAGTACCTCTCCTCAGACACATACAGTACCTCTCCTCAGACACATACAGTACCTCTCCTCAGAAACATACAGTACCTCTCCTCAGAAACATACAGTACCTCTCCTCAGAAACATACAGTACCTCTCCTCAGACACATACAGTACCTCTCCTCAGACACATACAGTACCTCTCCTCAGACACATACAGTACCTCTCCTCAGACACATACAGTACCTCTCCTCAGACACATACAGTACCTCTCCTCAGACACATACAGTACCTCTCCTCAGACACATACAGTACCTCTCCTCAGACACATACAGTACCTCTCCTCAGACACATACAGTACCTCTCCTCAGACACATACAGTACCTCTCCTCAGAAACATACAGTACCTCTCCTCAGAAACATACAGTACCTCTCCTCAGAAACATACAGTACCTCTCCTCAGAAACATACAGTACCTCTCCTCAGACACATACAGTACCTCTCCTCAGACACATACAGTACCTCTCCTCAGACACATACAGTACCTCTCCTCAGACACATACAGTACCTCTCCTCAGAAACATACAGTACCTCTCCTCAGAAACATACAGTACCTCTCCTCAGACACATACAGTACCTCTCCTCAGACACATACAGTACCTCTCCTCAGACACATACAGTACCTCTCCTCAGACACATACAGTACCCCTCCTCCACTGTTCCTACCTCACCTTAGCGAGTGAGTTGGACAAAACTATACACCCAAAGGCCCTGTTTGAAAACCCACAATGCATCCTTCCCTCCTTGAAGACATCACAAATTCCATGTGAGATTAGTGGTCACTTCAAGGAAGGAAAGGCTGCTGGTCTGCTATCCCACCCTCCACCCCTACCTCCATCTCTCCCTACCTGCATCTTTACCTGCATCCTGCCTTCCCTCCTCCTACACCTGCATCTTTACCTGCACCCTGCCTTCCCTCCTCCTCCACCCCTACCTGCATCTTTACCTGCATCCTGCCTTCCCTCCTCCTTCACCTGCATCTTTACCTGCATCCTGCCTTCCCTCCTCCTACACCTGCATCTTTACCTGCATCCTGCCTTCCCTCCTCCACCACCCCTACCTGCATCTTTACCTGCATCCTGCCTTCCCTCCTCCTACACCTGCATCTTTACCTGCATCCTGCCTTCCCTCCTCCACCACCCCTACCTGCATCTTTACCTGCATCCTGCCTTCCCTCCTCCACCACCCCTACCTGCATCTTTACCTGCATCCTGCCTTCCCTCCTCCACCACCCCTACCTGCATCTTTACCTGCACCCTGCCTTCCCTCCTCCACCACCCCTACCTGCATCTTTACCTGCATCCTGCCTTCCCTCCTCCTCCACCCCTACCTGCATCTTTACCTGCATCCTGCCTTCCCTCCTCCTCCACCCCTACCTGCATCTTTACCTGCATCCTGCCTTCCCTCCTCCTCCACCCCTACCTGCATCTTTACCTGCATCCTGCCTTCCCTCCTCCTCCACCCCTACCTGCATCTTTACCTGCATCCTGCCTTCCCTCCTCCTCCACCCCTACCTGCATCTTTACCTGCATCCTGCCTTCCCTCCTCCTACACCTGCATCTTTACCTGCATCCTGCCTTCCCTCCTCCACCACCCCTACCTGCATCTTTACCTGCATCCTGCCTTCCCTCCTCCTCCACCCCTACCTGCATCTTTACCTGCATCCTGCCTTCCCTCCTCCTCCACCCCTACCTGCATCTTTACCTGCATCCTGCCTTCCCTCCCCCTCCACCCCTACCTGCATCTTTACCTGCATCCTGCCTTCCCACCTCCTACACCTGCATCTTTACCTGCATCCTGCCTTCCCTCCTCCTCCACCCCTACCTGCATCCTGCCTTCCCTCCTCCTACACCTGCATCTTTACCTCCACCCTGCCTTCCCTCCTCCACCACCCCTACCTGCATCTTTACCTGCATCCTGCCTTCCCACCTCCTACACCTGCATCTTTACCTGCATCCTGCCTTCCCTCCTCCTACACCTGCATCTTTACCTGCATCCTGCCTTCCCTCCTCCTAAACCTGCATCTTTACCTGCATCCTGCCTTCCCTCCTCCTCCACCCCTACCTGCATCTTTACCTGCATCCTGCCTTCCCTCCTCCTCCACCCCTACCTGCATCTTTACCTGCATCCTGCCTTCCCTCCTCCTCCACCTGCATCTTTACCTGCATCCTGCCTTCCCTCCTCCACCACCCCTACCTGCATCTTTACCTGCATCCTGCCTTCCCTCCTCCTCCACCTGCATCTTTACCTGCATCCTGCCTTCCCTCCTCCACCACCCCTACCTGCATCTTTACCTGCATCCTGCCTTCCCTCCTCCTCCACCTGCATCTTTACCTGCATCCTGCCTTCCCTCCTCCTACACCTGCATCTTTACCTGCATCCTGCCTTCCCTCCTCCTCCACCCCTACCTGCATCTTTACCTGCATCCTGCCTTCTCTCCTCCTCCACCCCTACCTGCATCTTTACCTGCATCCTGCCTTCCCACCTCCTACACCTGCATCTTTACCTGCATCCTGCCTTCCCTCCTCCTCCACCCCTACCTGCATCTTTACCTGCATCCTGCCTTCCCTCCTCCTACACCTACATCTTTACCTGCATCCTGCCTTCCCTCCTCCTCCACCCCTACCTGCATCTTTACCTGCATCCTGCCTTCCCTCCTCCACCACCCCTACCTGCATCTTTACCTGCACCCTGCCTTCCCTCCTCCACCACCCCTACCTGCATCTTTACCTGCATCCTGCCTTCCCTCCTCCTCCACCCCTACCTGCATCTTTACCTGCATCCTGCCTTCCCTCCTCCTCCACCCCTACCTGCATCTTTACCTGCATCCTGCCTTCCCTCCTCCTCCACCCCTACCTGCATCTTTACCTGCATCCTGCCTTCCCTCCTCCTCCACCCCTACCTGCATCTTTACCTGCATCCTGCCTTCCCTCCTCCTCCACCCCTACCTGCATCTTTACCTGCATCCTGCCTTCCCTCCTCCTCCACCCCTACCTGCATCTTTACCTGCATCCTGCCTTCCCTCCTCATCCACCCCTACCTGCATCTTTACCTGCATCCTGCCTTCCCTCCCCCTCCACCCCTACCTGCATCTTTACCTGCATCCTGCCTTCCCACCTCCTACACCTGCATCTTTACCTGCATCCTGCCTTCCCTCCTCCTCCTCCTCCTGCACCTGCATCTTTACCTCCACCCTGCCTTCCCTCCTCCACCACCCCTACCTGCATCTTTACCTGCATCCTGCCTTCCCACCTCCTACACCTGCATCTTTACCTGCATCCTGCCTTCCCTCCTCCTACACCTGCATCTTTACCTGCATCCTGCCTTCCCTCCTCCTACACCTGCATCTTTACCTGCATCCTGCCTTCCCTCCTCCTCCACCCCTACCTGCATCTTTACCTGCATCCTGCCTTCCCTCCTCCTCCACCCCTACCTGCATCTTTACCTGCATCCTGCCTTCCCTCCTCCTCCGCCCCTACCTGCATCTTTACCTGCATCCTGCCTTCCCTCCTCCACCACCCCTACCAGCATCTTTACCTGCATCCTGCCTTCCCTCCTCCTCCACCTGCATCTTTACCTGCATCCTGCCTTCCCTCCTTCTTCACCTGCATCTTTACCTGCATCCTGCCTTCCCTCCTCCTACACCCCTACCTGCATCTTTACCTGCATCCTGCCTTCCCTCCTCCTCCACCTGCATCTTTACCTGCATCCTGCCTTCCCTCCTCCACCACCCCTACCTGCATCTTTACCTGCATCCTGCCTTCTCTCCTCCTCCACCCCTACCTGCATCTTTACCTGCATCCTGCCTTCCCTCCTCCTACATCTTTACCTGCATCCTGCCTTCCCTCCTCCTCCACCCCTACCTGTATCTTTACCTGCATCCTGCCTTCCCTCCTCCTCCACCCCTACCTGCATCTTTACCTGCATCCTGCCTTCCCTCCTCCTCCACCCCTACCTGCATCTTTACCTGCATCCTGCCTTCCCTCCTCCTCCACCCCTACCTGCATCTTTACCTGCACCCCTCCATCCCACCTTCCCTCCTCCTCCACCCCTACCTGCATCTTTACCTGCACCCCTCCATCCCACCTTCCAGTCTTCCCTCCACCCCTCCCTACCTGGGCTGGCTCTCTGTGGCTAGGTTCTCTCCTCTCTGGTAGGCGTGATCAGCTATTTGGGTAGTGGATCTCTTCAGTATCTGCTTCAGCTCAGGCTCCAGGCGCTCCATGATGGCCTTGACAGCCTCAGGGATCTTCTTGAGCTTGGCCAGGCCTTTGATGAGGACGCCCATGAACTCTTGGGTGTTCTCCTCCGGGTGCACGTCAGGGTCCTCGCGGGCCTCGTGGTGCGCCTGCAGCTCACGCACTGAAAGAGGGAGTGATGCAGAATGAGAGAAGTGAGAGAGATAGAGAGATAGAAAACATGGGAAGTGACAGAGGGAGAGAAAGATACACAAACACACCCCACAGAGCCCCAGGACAGCAGCACAATTAGACCCAACCAAATCATGAGAAAACAAAAAGATAATTACTTGACACATTGGAAAGAATTTACAAAAAAACAGAGCAAACTAGAATGCTATTTGGCCCTAAACAGAGTGTACACAGCGGCAGAATACCTGACCACTGTCACTGACCCAAACGTAAGGAAAGCTTTAACTATGTAAAGACTCAGTGAGCATAGCCTTGCTATTGAGAAAGGCCGCGTAGGCAGACATGGCTCTCAAGAGAAGACAGGCTATGTGCTCACTGCCCACAAAATGAGGTGGAAAACTGAGCCGTACTTCCTAACATCCTGCCCAATGTATGACCATATTAGAGACAAATATTTCCCTCAGATTACACAGATCCACAAAGAATTCGAATACAAATCCATTTTTGATAAACTCCCATATATACTGTGCCATCACAGCAGCAAGATTTTTGACCTGTTGCCACAAGAAAAGGGCAACCAATGAAGAACAAACACCATTGTAAATACACCCCATATTTATGCTTATATATTTTCTCTTGTGTACTTTAACCATTTGTACATTGTTACAACACTGTATATATGTATATATATATATATATATATATATATATATATATATATATATATATATATATATATAATATGACATTTGTAATGTCTTCATTGTTTTGAAACTTCTGTATGTGTAATGTTCACTGTTAATTTGTATTGTTTATATCACTTTTGTATATTATCTACCTCACTTGCTTTGGCAATGTTAACACACAATTCCCATGCCAATAAAGCCCCTTGAATTGAATTGATACTAGAGCTACAGGATGTGGTACTATTTGAAAGCCAACATACTCATGAAACTTTCTAGAGAGAGACACATGAAAGAATGAGTTGTATAGTTGTAACCATCATCATCCATCTTCATAAACATCATCCTAGTCCTACTGTCATCTCTTTCCTCTCAATGCTATACAGTATTATCATCACCATAACAACCCCGTGCATCTCACCACTCACCACTAGGCGAGCACCTCTTCCTCATCATCACAAACGTGTGAGTGTTTGGATCAAATGAAAACATCCCCACAAGACCTCTTCACCTTTACCTCCCTGATCAGCACCTCAACCCCTCTCTCGCTAAATTGAGAGTAACAGCAGGGCTACGTTCTAATTCCAGTCTGATGATACAGCCTCCGTTTCCCCTTCAAAGCGTTGGAAGCGGGGTACGTTAAGAGAGTTAATGTTTATGTGACGTTAATAGACTTTATTTCTCCTGCCAGCGACTGTAGTTTTTTCACGTCATAATCACTACAATTACCAGCTACTAAATGATGTGCGCTGAGGCCATTAGACGAAGCAGCGTTGTCGACAAAAGCTGGAGAGTTATGCTGTCGTCATCGCGGCACATGGCACTTAGCACGCGGCAGCGGCTAATTGCTTGCGTTTTGCCGTAATAATGTGAGAGGGAAGTGCAGTTAGCGCAGGGAAATGACTTAGGCCCTGGGTGTGAATTAAGAGGCTTCTCTCTCTCTCTACTTGAGTTAGTCAACTAACTCCATCAACAAACAGCAGCAATTATAGGGGAGAGAGTCATCAGTGGGATGGTAGGCTCAGAGGAGGAGACAGGGGGTTGGTAGAGGGAAGATTGGCAGAAGGACAGGGGTAAGGAGAGGGGTTAGGGGTTTCTAAGGCTGGCATTGCGACTGTATTGGAGGTGTGGCTGGCAAAAGGATAGAGGTTAGTGGGGCGAAGAAGAGTGGGGGTCTGGTAATGGCATAGGGACAGAGGTTAGTGGGGTGAAGAAGAGTGGGGGTCTGGTAATGGCATAGGGACAGAGGTTAGTGGGGTGAAGAAGAGTGGGGGTCTGGTAATGGCATAGGGACAGAGGTTAGTGGGGTGAAGAAGAGTGGGGGTCTGGTAATGGCATAGGGACAGAGGTTAGTGGGGAGAGGAAGAGTGGGGGTCTGGTAATGGCATAGGGACAGAGGTTAGTGGGGAGAGGAAGAGTGGGGGTCTGGTAATGGCATAGGGACAGAGGTTGGTGGGGAGAGGAAGAGTGGGGGTCTGGTAATGGCATAGGGACAGAGGTTGGTGGGGAGAGGAAGAGTGGGGATCTGGTAATGGCATAGGGACAGAGGTTAGTGGGGAGAGGAAGAGTGGGGATCTGGTAATGGCATAGGGACAGAGGTTAGTGGGGAGAGGAAGAGTGGGGGTCTGGTAATGGCATAGGGACAGAGGTTAGTGGGGAGAGGAAGAGTGGGGGTCTGGTAATGGCATAGGGACAGAGGTTAGTGGGGAGAGGAAGAGTGGGGGTCTGGTAATGGCATAGGGACAGAGGTTAGTGGGGAGAGGAAGAGTGGGGATCTGGTAATGGCATAGGGACAGAGGTTAGTGGGGAGAGGAAGAGTGGGGGTCTGGTAATGGCATAGGGACAGAGGTTGGTGGGGAGAGGAAGAGTGGGGATCTGGTAATGGCATAGGGACAGAGGTTAGTGGGGAGAGGAAGAGTGGGGATCTGGTAATGGCATAGGGACAGAGGTTAGTGGGGAGAGGAAGAGTGGGGATCTGGTAATGGCATAGGGACAGAGGTTAGTGGGGAGAGGAAGAGTGGGGGTCTGGTAATGGCATAGGGACAGAGGTTAGTGGGGAGAGGAAGAGTGGGGGTCTGGTAATGGCATAGGGACAGAGGTTAGTGGGGAGAGGAAGAGTGGGGGTCTGGTAATGGCATAGGGACAGAGGTTAGTGGGGAGAGGAAGAGTGGGGGTCTGGTAATGGCATAGGGACAGAGGTTAGTGGGGAGAGGAAGAGTGGGGATCTGGTAATGGCATAGGGACAGAGGTTAGTGGGGAGAGGAAGAGTGGGGGTCTGGTAATGGCATAGGGACAGAGGTTGGTGGGGAGAGGAAGAGTGGGGATCTGGTAATGGCATAGGGACAGAGGTTAGTGGGGAGAGGAAGAGTGGGGATCTGGTAATGGCATAGGGACAGAGGTTAGTGGGGAGAGGAAGAGTGGGGATCTGGTAATGGCATAGGGACAGAGGTTAGTGGGGAGAGGAAGAGTGGGGGTCTGGTAATGGCATAGGGACAGAGGTTAGTGGGGAGAGGAAGAGTGGGGGTCTGGTAATGGCATAGGGACAGAGGTTAGTGGGGAGAGGAAGAGTGGGGGTCTGGTAATGGCATAGGGACAGAGGTTAGTGGGGAGAGGAAGAGTGGGGATCTGGTAATGGCATAGGGACAGAGGTTAGTGGGGAGAGGAAGAGTGGGGGTCTGGTAATGGCATAGGGACAGAGGTTGGTGGGGAGAGGAAGAGTGGGGATCTGGTAATGGCATAGGGACAGAGGTTAGTGGGGAGAGGAAGAGTGGGGATCTGGTAATGGCATAGGGACAGAGGTTAGTGGGGAGAGGAAGAGTGGGGATCTGGTAATGGCATAGGGACAGAGGTTAGTGGGGAGAGGAAGAGTGGGGATCTGGTAATGGCATAGGGACAGAGGTTAGTGGGGGTCTGGATTCATTCAAACAAACGTGCTTGGATGGGTTGAGTGGATGGGTGGGTAGGGTCTGGGAGAAAGTTGCAGAGAGAGAGAGAGATGACCAAGATCTCAAGAAAAAATAACTAGACCAGAAAGAAGCTTTTCTTTTTATTTGACCTTTATTTAACTAGGCAAGTCAGTTAACAACAAATTATTATTTACAATGACGGCCCAGGAACAGTGGGTTAACTGCCTTGTTCAGAGGAACAGTGGGTTAACTGCCTTGTTCAGAGGAACAGTGGGTTAACTGCCTTGTTCAGAGGAACAGTGGGTTAACGGCCTTGTTCAGGGGAACAGTGGGTTAACGGCCTTGTTCAGAGGAACAGTGGGTTAACTGCCTTGTTCAGGGGAACAGTGGGTTAACTGCCTTGTTCAGAGGAACAGTGGGTTAACTGCCTTGTTCAGAGGAACAGTGGGTTAACTGCCTTGTTCAGGGGAACAGTGGGTTAACTGCCTTGTTCAGAGGAACAGTGGGTTAACTGCCTTGTTCAGAGGAACAGTGGGTTAACTGCCTTGTTCAGAGGAACAGTGGGTTAACTGCCTTGTTCAGAGGAACAGTGGGTTAACTGCCTTGTTCAGAGGAACAGTGGGTTAACTGCCTTGTTCAGAGGAACAGTGGGTTAACTGCCTTGTTCAGAGGAACAGTGGGTTAACTGCCTTGTTCAGAGGAACAGTGGGTTAACTGCCTTGTTCAGAGGAACAGTGGGTTAACTGCCTTGTTCAGAGGAACAGTGGGTTAACTGCCTTGTTCAGAGGAACAGTGGGTTAACTGCCTTGTTCAGAGGAACAGTGGGTTAACTGCCTTGTTCAGAGGAACAGTGGGTTAACTGCCTTGTTCAGAGGAACAGTGGGTTAACTGCCTTGTTCAGAGGAACAGTGGGTTAACTGCCTTGTTCAGAGGAACAGTGGGTCAACTGCCTTGTACAGGGGAACAGTGGGTTAACTGCCTTGTTCAGGGGAACAGTGGGGTAACTGCCTTGTTCAGAGGAACAGTGGGTTAACTGCCTTGTTCAGGGGAACAGTGGGTTAACTACCTTGTTCAGAGGAACAGTGGGTTAACTGCCTTGTTCAGAGGAACAGTGGGTTAACTGCCTTGTTCAGGGGAACAGTGGGTTAACTGCCTTGTTCAGAGGAACAGTGGGTTAACTACCTTGTTCAGAGGAACAGTGGGTCAACTGCCTTGTTCAGGGGCAGAACGACAGATTTTTATATTGTCAGCCTGATCTTGCAACCTTTCAGTTACAAGTCCAACGCTCTAACTACTAGGCTACCTGCCGCCTTGGGCATCTTAATCATCTTCTTGGTGTTTTCCCAGCTCCACAACCAGGGAATGTCATCAACACACTATAACAAACTCCCCTGTAGACGCTGTAGGTAACTGTTCCACTGTGGCTTATGAGCATAATGAATGTTATCCACCCCACTGTGCTGACAGGAATACATGGTGACTAATGGGAGATATGGAGGGGTGGCAGCTGATGATGATGTTATGAAAACGTATGTACTTGTATGATAACGCCCTAATAATGCTGTGATGTATGAACGAGTACGATAATGCCCTAATAATGTGGCAATGTATGAACGAGTATGATAATGCCCTAATAATGTGGCGATGTATGAACGAGTATGATAATGCTCTAATAATGCCGTGATGTATGAACGAGTATGATAATGCCCTAATAATGCTGTGATGTATGAACGAGTATGATAATGCCCTAATAATGTGGTGATGTATGTACTTGTATGATAATGCCCTAATAATGCTGTGATGTATGAACGAGTACGATAATGCCCTAATAATGTGGCAATGTATGTACTCGTATGATAACGCCCTAATAATGCTGTGATGTATGTACTGTGCTGCAAGGGGGAGGAAATATGAGGCACAGATGGAAGAGATGGAAGCAGGGAGAAGGTGTGCGTGTCATGCGTTAGTGCTTCTGTGTGTGTGTGCATGTGCTTGCTGGCGTGTGAATGCCATCAGTGGAGTGTGTGTGAGAGGCAGTGTTATGTACGAGGTGTGTTGAGCCTGCAGCGTTCTCTGGTACACACTCCTAATGACATGCTAATGGATGTAATAACTGCAGCAGTACAGATCCCTGCTAATGATTTCATTATCACTGGGAGCATCGGCAGAATGGAGCGACAGTAGAACACTAACCTGACAACTCTACCACTGTGCTATCCAGGAGACAACTATGTTCCAATAGTTCTCATCAAGCCTCTACAGTATCTCTCTCTCCATCTACACCATGTTCTCTTTTCTATCTATCCATCTCAACTCCTCACCACTCAATATCCAGTTCTCTCCAGTTTCTTACCCACATTATCTCACTGGCTCTCTGTCCCCGTCCCTCCCTCTCTCTGTCCCCGTCCCTCCCTCTCTCTGTCCCCGTCCCTTCCTCTCTCTGTCCCCGTCCCTTCCTCTCTCTGTCCCCGTCCCTTCCTCTCTCTGTCCCCGTCCCTCCCTCTCTCTGTCCCCGTCCCTCCCTCTCTCTGTCCCCGTCCCTCCCTCTCTCTGTCCCCGTCCCTCCCTCTCTCTGTCCCCGTCCCTCCCTCTCTCTGTCCCCGTCCCTCCCTCTCTCTGTCCCCGTCCCTCCCTCTCTCTGTCCCCGTCCCTCCCTCTCTCTGTCCCCGTCCCTCCCTCTCTCTGTCCCCGTCCCTTCCTCTCTCTGTCCCCGTCCCTCCCTCTCTCTGTCCCCGTCCCTCCCTCTCTCTGTCCCCGTCCCTTCCTCTCTCTGTCCCCGTCCCTTCCTCTCTCTGTCCCCGTCCCTTCCTCTCTCTGTCCCCGTCCCTTCCTCTCTCTGTCCCCGTCCCTTCCTCTCTCTGTCCCCGTCCCTTCCTCGTCTCCCTCCTCCTCCATGACCCCCCTCTTCCTCTCTTATCCAGTAGTATTCCTAAAGCCATTCTACTGGTGGTAATGAAGTAAGGTCAGCACAATCAACTGCACCAAAACCTTCCTTTATTAGGTTGGTATAGTGTGCAGGCCCTCATTTGGATGTGTGTTGGACTACCAAGGCTACTTACTGCTGGTGGTCCCTGGGGTGCTGAACTGGGAGGAGTCCATCAACTTGCGAGGGGTGGACAGGCTGCTGACGTCCAGCTGGGGCAGAGGGGACGTGTCTTTGGTTGTAGAGCTGGAGAGAGTTGGGAAGAGCATCATCAGTCACCATCATCACCATCATCCTCGTTACAAAATTACAATTCAATAAATAAATAAATACAAATTGCATTTATTTTCAATGACTTCTCACTAAACTGAAAAGTAGAAGCTACTTATTTCAAAATGTTAAATTAATCTTCCTGAATTGTCTGGCTTCAATTTGAATTGAGCCCAACCCTGCTACGCACAACGACAACATTCACCTGAGAGACAAGCAGAGCTTTATAATGAACCTGTTAACAACCTGGATGAACAGAGTCAGCCATGTACCTGTACCTCCACACAGTGTTGAGTGTAGCCCTGTACCTCCACAGTGTTGAGTGTAGCCCTGTACCTCCACACAGTGTTGAGTGTAGCCCTGTACCTCCACACAGTGTTGAGTGTAGCCCTGTACCTCCACAGTGTTGAGTGTATCCCTGTACCTCCACACAGTGTTGAGTGTAGCCCTGTTCCTCCACAGTGTTGAGTGTAGCCCTGTTCCTCCACACAGTGTTGAGTGTAGCCCTGTACCTCCACACAGTGTTGAGTGTAGCCCTGTACCTCCACACAGTGTTGAGTGTAGCCCTGTACCTCCACACAGTGTTGAGTGTAGCCCTGTACCTCCACACAGTGTTGAGTGTAGCCCTGTACCTCCACACAGTGTTGAGTGTAGCCCTGTACCTCCACACAGTGTTGAGTGTAGCCCTGTACCTCCACACAGTGTTGAGTGTAGCCCTGTAACTCCAGTGTTGAGTGTAGCCCTGTACCTCCACACAGTGTTGAGTGTAGCCCTGTTCCTCCACACAGTGTTGAGTGTATCCCTGTACCTCCACACAGTGTTGAGTGTAGCCCTGTACCTCCACACAGTGTTGAGTGTAGCCCTGTACCTCCACACAGTGTTGAGTGTAGCCCTGTACCTCCACACAGTGTTGAGTGTAGCCCTGTAACTCCAGTGTTGAGTGTAGCCCTGTACCTCCACACAGTGTTGAGTGTAGCCCTGTACCTCCACACAGTGTTGAGTGTAGCCCTGTAACTCCAGTGTTGAGTGTAGCCCTGTAACTCCAGTGTTGAGTGTAGCCCTGTACCTCCACACAGTGTTGAGTGTAGCCCTGTACCTCCACACAGTGTTGAGTGTAGCCCTGTACCTCCACACAGTGTTGAGTGTTGCCCTGTACCTCCACACAGTGTTGAGTGTAGCCCTGTTCCTCCACACAGTGTTGAGTGTAGCCCTGTTCCTCCACAGTGTTGAGTGTTGCCCTGTACCTCCACACAGTGTTGAGTGTAGCCCTGTACCTCCACAGTGTTGAGTGTAGCCCTGTACCTCCACACAGTGTTGAGTGTAGCCCTGTACCTCCACACAGTGTTGAGTGTATCCCTGTACCTCCACACAGTGTTGAGTGTAGCCCTGTACCTCCACACAGTGTTGAGTGTAGCCCTGTACCTCCACACAGTGTGGAGTGTAGCCCTGTACCTCCACACAGTGTTGAGTGTTGCCCTGTACCTCCACACAGTGTTGAGTGTTGCCCTGTACCTCCACACAGTGTTGAGTGTAGCCCTGTACCTCCACACAGTGTTGAGTGTTGCCCTGTTCCTCCACACAGTGTTGAGTGTAGCCCTGTACCTCCACAGTGTTGAGTGTATCCCTGTACCTCCACACAGTGTTGAGTGTAGCCCTGCTTAGTGAGTGTTGAGTGTAGCCCTGTACCTCCACACAGTGTTGAGTGTAGCCCTGTACCTCCACACAGTGTTGAGTGTAGCCCTGTACCTCCACACAGTGTTGAATGTAGCCCTGTACCTCCACACAGTGTTGAGTGTAGCCCTGTACCTCCACACAGTGTTGAGTGTAGCCCTGTACCTCCACACAGTGTTGAGTGTAGCCCTGTACCTCCACACAGTGTTGAGTGTAGCCCTGTACCTCCACACAGTGTTGAGTGTAGCCCTGTACCTCCACACAGTGTTGAGTGTAGCCCTGTACCTCCACACAGTGTTGAGTGTAGCCCTGTTCCTCCACAGTGTTGAGTGTAGCCCTGTACCTCCACACAGTGTTGAGAGTAGCCCTGTTCCTCCACAGTGTTGAGTGTATCCCTGTTCCTCCACACAGTGTTGAGTGTATCCCTGTTCCTCCACACAGTGTTGAGTGTAGCCCTGTTCCTCCACACAGTGTTGAGTGTAGCCCTGTTCCTCCACACAGTGTTGAGTGTAGCCCTGTTCCTCCACACAGTGTTGAGTGTAGCCCTGTTCCTCCACACAGTGTTGAGTGTAGCCCTGTTCCTCCACACAGTGTTGAGTGTAGCCCTGTTCCTCCACACAATGTTGAGTGTAGCCCTGTTCCTCCACACAGTGTTGAGTGTAGCCCTGTTCCTCCACACAGTGTTGAGTGTAGCCCTGTTCCTCCACACAGTGTTGAGTGTAGCCCTGTACCTCCACACAGTGTTGGGTGTAGCCCTGTTCCTCCACACAGTGTTGAGTGTAGCCCTGTTCCTCCACACAGTGTTGAGTGTAGCCCTGTACCTCCACACAGTGTTGGGTGTAGCCCTGTTCCTCCACACAGTGTTGAGTGTAGCCCTGTACATCCACAGTGTTGAGAGTAGCCCTGTACCTCCACACAGTGTTGAGTGTAGCCCTGTACCTCCACACAGTGTTGAGTGTAGCCCTGTACCTCCACACAGTGTTGAGTGTAGCCCTGTTCCTCCACAGTGTTGAGTGTAGCCCTGTTCCTCCACAGTGTTGAGTGTAGCCCTGTACCTCCACACAGTGTTGAGTGTAGCCCTGTACCTCCACACAGTGTTGAGTGTAGCCCTGTACCTCCACACAGTGTTGAGTGTAGCCCTGTACCTCCACACAGTGTTGAGTGTAGCCCTGTTCCTCCACAGTGTTGAGTGTAGCCCTGTTCCTCCACAGTGTTGAGTGTAGCCCTGTACCTCCACAGTGTTGAGTGTAGCCCTGTACCTCCACACAGTGTTGAGTGTAGCCCTGTACCTCCACACAGTGTTGAGTGTAGCCCTGTACCTCCACACAGTGTTGAGTGTAGCCCTGTACCTCCACACAGTGTTGAGTGTAGCCCTGTTCCTCCACACAGTGTTGAGTGTAGCCCTGTTCCTCCACACAGTGTTGAGTGTAGCCCTGTTCCTCCACACAGTGTTGAGTGTAGCCCTGTACCTCCACACAGTGTTGAGTGTAGCCCTGTACCTCCACAGTGTTGAGTGTAGCCCTGTACCTCCACACAGTGTTGAGTGTAGCCCTGTACCTCCACAGTGTTGAGTGTAGCCCTGTTCCTCCACAGTGTTGAGTGTAGCCCTGTACCTCCACACAGTGTTGAGTGTAGCCCTGTTCCTCCACACAGTGTTGAGTGTAGCCCTGTACCTCCACAAAGTGTTGAGTGTAGCCCTGTACCTCCACACAGTGTTGAGTGTAGCCCTGTACCTCCACACAGTGTTGAGTGTAGCCCTGTTCCTCCACACAGTGTTGAGTGTAGCCCTGTTCCTCCACACAGTGTTGAGTGTAGCCCTGTTCCTCCACACAGTGTTGAGTGTAGCCCTGTTCCTCCACACAGTGTTGAGTGTAGCCCTGTTCCTCCACACAGTGTTGAGTGTAGCCCTGTTCCTCCACACAGTGTTGAGTGTAGCCCTGTACCTCCACACAGTGTTGAGTGTAGCCCTGCTTAGTGAGTGTTGAGTGTAGCCCTGCTTAGTGAGTGTTGAGTGTAGCCCTGTAACTCCAGTGTTGAGTGTAGCCCTGTAACTCCAGTGTTGAGTGTAGCCCTGCTTAGTGGGTGTTGAGTGTAGCCCTGCTTAGTGAGTGTTGAGTGTAGCCCTGTAACTCCAGTGTTGAGTGTAGCCCTGTACCTCCACACAGTGTTGAGTGTAGCCCTGTTCCTCCACACAGTGTTGAGTGTAGCCCTGTACCTCCACACAGTGTTGAGTGTAGCCCTGTACCTCCACACAGTGTTGGGTGTAGCCCTGTACCTCCACACAGTGTTGAGTGTAGCCCTGTACCTCCACACAGTCTTGAGTGTAGCCCTGTACCTCCACACAGTGTTGAGTGTATCCCTGTACCTCCACACAGTGTTGAGTGTAGCCCTGTACCTCCACAGTGTTGAGTGTAGCCCTGTACCTCCACAGTGTTGAGTGTAGCCCTGTACCTCCACACAGTGTTGGGTGTAGCCCTGTACCTCCACACAGTGTTGAGTGTAGCTCTGTACCTCCACACAGTGTTGAGTGTAGCCCTGTACCTCCACACAGTGTTGAGTGTAGCCCTGTACCTCCACACAGTGTTGAGTGTAGCCCTGTACCTCCACACAGTGTTGAGTGTAGCCCTGTACCTCCACACAGTGTTGAGTGTAGCCCTGTACCTCCACACAGTGTTGAGTGTAGCCCTGTACCTCCACAGTGTTGAGTGTAGCCCTGTACCTCCACACAGTGTTGAGTGTAGCCCTGCTTAGTGAGTGTTGCGTGTAGCCCTGTTCCTCCACACAGTGTTGAGTGTAGCCCTGTACCTCCACACAGTGTTGAGTGTAGCCCTGTACCTCCACAGTGTTGAGTGTAGCCCTGTACCTCCACACAGTGTTGAGAGTAGCCCTGTACCTCCACACAGTGTTGAGTGTATCCCTGTACCTCCACAGTGTTGAGTGTAGCCCTGTACCTCCACACAGTGTTGAGTGTAGCCCTGTACCTCCACAGTGTTGAGTGTAGCCCTGTACCTCCACACAGTGTTGAGTGTAGCCCTGTACCTCCACAGTGTTGAGTGTAGCCCTGTACCTCCACACAGTGTTGAGAGTAGCCCTGTACCTCCACACAGTGTTGAGTGTATCCCTGTACCTCCACAGTGTTGAGTGTAGCCCTGTACCTCCACACAGTGTTGAGTGTAGCCCTGTACCTCCACAGTGTTGAGTGTAGCCCTGTACCTCCACACAGTGTTGAGTGTATCCCTGTACCTCCACACAGTGTTGAGTGTAGCCCTGCTTAGTGAGTGTTGAGTGTAGCCCTGTACCTCCACACAGTGTTGAGTGTAGCCCTGTACCTCCACACAGTGTTGAGTGTAGCCCTGTACCTCCACACAGTGTTGAGTGTAGCCCTGTACCTCCACACAGTGTTGAGTGTAGCCCTGTACCTCCACACAGTGTTGAGTGTAGCCCTGCTTAGTGAGTGTTGCGTGTAGCCCTGTTCCTCCACACAGTGTTGAGTGTAGCCCTGTACCTCCACACAGTGTTGAGTGTAGCCCTGTACCTCCACAGTGTTGAGTGTAGCCCTGTACCTCCACAGTGTTGAGTGTAGCCCTGTACCTCCACAGTGTTGAGTGTAGCCCTGCTTAGTGAGTGTTGAGTGGAGGTGGGTTGTTCTTACCAAACCTCCATTATACAGGAGCTTTAACCTGTCACTCTAAGACCCCAACTAATACATCACTCTACAGTACGTCACAGCCTAGACACCACACTGCTGTACACACAACAATCACACACACGCCAATGAAGATACCACACACACACACACACACACACACACACCTAGCATGAATTAAACAAACATCAAAACAACAGGCTTCATTGCTGGAGAGGTGGGTGACCTGCATCAGTCTAATGTGTTGTGATGCTGCATCTTGGTTTAGGAATTATCATGCAGGTGGCAGCCGTCGCCCCACACAGCATTCTAACATGTGTCCCAAATGGCAACTTATTCCCTGCATAGTGCACTACACAGTGTATTACTTTTTAAAGTAGTGCACTAAGTAGGGAATAGGGTGCCGTTTGGGACACGCCCATTGGTGTTGGTATGATAATCCTCCCGATGCTAATGTAGGTTGTGACGCGGTCGTCGGCTAACCAAAACCCACATTATCATTCTACAGAGCGTCATCTTTGGTCTCCCATGAATGAATCAGATGTGTTTGCACTAAGTGGTGAGACAGGGGCGTTGTCTTGTCACTAGAAGTTTAGACTAGCTAATGTAAACACTGAGGGACAACACATGTAGTGTGGAACTGTACTGTGTGGGATTAGAGGAGGAGGTTGAACACTGTCTCATGTTATGGTATTTCATTTAATGATTTCAACTAGTTTCCCCCCAATTATACATTTACTTCCAACGCACAGTGAACACCCATACACTTCAGACTCCCAAAGCTTTTATTCTGAAGTGAAAACAACTACTTCCAACGCAGAGTGAACACCCATACACTTGAGTCCCAAAGCTTTTATTCTGAAGTGAAAACAACTACTTCCAACGCACAGTGAACACCCATACACTTCAGACTCCCAAAGCTCTTATTCTGAAGTGAAAACAATTACTTCCAACGCACAGTGAACACCCATACACTTCAGACTCCCAAAGCTTTTATTCTGAAGTGAAAACAATTACTTCCAACGCACAGTGAACACCCATACACTTCAGACTCCCAAAGCTTTTATTCTGAAGTGAAAACAACTACTTCCAACGCACAGTGAACACCCATACACTTCAGACTCCCAAAGCTCTTATTCTGAAGTGAAAACAACTACTTCCAACGCAGAGTGAACACCCATACACTTCAGACTTCCAAAGCTCTTATTCTGAAGTGAAAACAACTACTTCCAACGCACAGTGAACACCCATACACTTCAGACTTCCAAAGCTCTTATTCTGAAGTGAAAACAACTACTTCCAACGCACAGTGAACACCCATACACTTCAGACTCCCAAAGCTACTACTTCCAATCTCTACTGAGATCTGGTGTTTGAGTCCTTGCCCTACTAGAATACTGCAAATTATAAACATTACATTCCCTCTGTTGACTGCACTTGAAGTGGGATTGACCCCCACTCTGATCTCCCTGACCAAACCTCACAGCATGTTCCTAACAACTCACACCTCTGCCCCACTCCCAGTCCCCCCCCCCCCCCCCCTCTCTCCAGGCCACTCACCCCCCTCTCCCTCCCCTGCTCCAGGCCACTCACCCCCCCCTCTCCCTCCCCTGCTCCAGGCCACTCACCCCCCCCTCTCCCTCCCCTTCTCCAGGCCACTCACCCCCCCCTCTCCCTCCCCTTCTCCAGGCCACTCACCCCCCCCTCTCCCTCCCCTTCTCCAGGCCACTCACCCCCCCCTCTCCCTCCCCTTCTCCAGGCCACTCACCCCCCCCTCTCCCTCCCCTTCTCCAGGCCACTCACCCCCCCCTCTCCCTCCCCTTCTCCAGGCCACTCACCCCCCCCTCTCCCTCCCCTTCTCCAGGCCACTCACCCCCCCCTCTCCCTCCCCTTTTCCAGGCCACTCACCCCCCCTCTCCCTCCCCTTCTCCAGGCCACTCACCCCCTCTCCCTCCCCTTCTCCAGGCCACTCACCCCCTCTCCCTCCCCTTCTCCAGGCCACTCACCCCCTCTCCCTCCCCTTCTCCAGGCCACTCACACCCTCTCCCCCCTTCTCCAGGCCACTCACCCCCCCCCCCCCCCTCTCCCTCCCCTTCTCCAGGCCACTCACACCCTCTCCCCCCCTTCTCCAGGCCACTCACCCCCCCCCCCCCCCCCCCCCTCCCTCCCCTTCTCCAGGCCACTCACCCCCCCTCTCCAGGCCACTCCCCCCCCCCCCTCCCTCCCCTTCTCCAGGCCACTCACCCCCTCTCCCTCCCCTTCACCAGGCCACTCACCCCCCCCTCACCCTCCCCTTCTCCAGGCCACTCACCCCCCGTGGCGTCCCTGGTTCTTGTCCTTGTTCTTGGTCCCCAGGCGGCTGGTAGACTTGATGTAGAGGTGCCGGTGCAGCTCGTCGATGAGGACCACGTGGATGTTGAGCTTCTTACTGTGGAGCTCCAGACGCAGGTCCCCCAGACCCTCCACCTGCAGCAGGGGGCCCTCCAGAGACTCCACCGCTGACACCTGCACAAGGGGGACCACAGGAGACACACCTGAATAGATCTAGACACCTTGGAATGTAGGGGAGACCTGAACACAGCTCCAGGTACCTGGTGTGTTATCCACTAGTACTCACTGTATATCTGAATACACCTGGCAACACTTCAGAAGACAGTATTTTGATGGGGACCACAGGGACATGTTTATTAGGACACGCAATGGAAAACTGTTTAAAATGTCATCAATAATGAATCTAAATCTTCACAGTCATAAACAAGATGTGGATATAATTGGCTAGTTTAATTGGTACCGAAGACTTGAGTATTTAGAGAAAGCTGTTTATTTGAACTGTAAATCTGAAGCATGGGTGTCTGTCCATACATTACACCTCACAGGTTGTTAGACAGGTTGTCAGACCGGTTACTAGACAGACAAATAATGCAACACCAACAACACTGCTGCTGTATGTAGAACGTTCTAAATGCTTTACATTGTAGTCATTTAACAGACACTCTTATTCAGACAGACTTACAGGAGCATTTAGGGTTCAGTGTCTGGCTCAAGGACACAGACAGATTCTTCACCTAGTCGGCTCGGTGTTTCAAACCAGCGACCTTTCAGTTACTGGCCAAACACAAGGCTACCAGCCACCCCAAGTGCCCACTGCCCAGCCCCCACTGCCCAGCCCCCACTGCCCAGCCCCCACTGCCCAGCCCCCACTGCCCAGCCCTCACTGCCCAGCCCTCACTGCCAAGCCCTCACTGCCCAGCCCTCACTGCCCAGCCCTCACTGCCCAGCCCTCACTGCCCAGCCCTCACTGCCCAGCCCTCACTGCCCAGCCCTCACTGCCCAGTCCCCACTGCCCAGTCCCCACTGCCCAGTCCCCACTGCCCAGTCCCCACTGCCCAGTCCCCACTGCCCAGTCCCCACTGCCCAACATAACAGCATTTTAGGGGAAAACTTAAAGAATGCAGACTATGCACCCAACACCAAACTACATCCAGGCTCTCCTCTCTCAAAGTTCCTGGCTTTCTCTCTCTCTCCATCCGTCTGTCCCTCTCTCTCCGTCCGTCCCCCTCTCTCCTCCCGTCTCATTTTTCATTAGCATTGTGGTTATGGCGTGTTTATATTGAATAAATCTTCATGGTGGTTAATGAGTGGTTTTTATTAGAGTGGGCTAATGGCTGGATGACAGCACTCCAGAGAGCCATCACAGACTGTGTGTGTATCACCGGGCAGGACGGACAGGAGGAAAGGAAGGGAGGGCCATAGGTCAAGTATGTGTTGATGCAAATCAGTGCAGCATTAGCCAAAAGATGTGCTAATGCTGTGCATGATCAGCCCCCGTCAGCTTAATAGAATAACTCTGCATGCCTCTGTGTTCCTCACTGTGTGGTGAAGGTATACGTTGGTGTGTGTGTGAGTATGCATATGCTGTAACTAACTGTGAGTGGGTGTGACCAATGTGTATGCGTCTGTGTGTATGTCTATAAGTACGTGTGTGTCAACAGTCCACAAGTGCATACGTGCGTGCATGTGTGTATGCCTTGTGTGTGTGTCCTTGAGTGTGTGTGACTCATTACCAGTGGTCCGGGATGACAGAAGAAGGCTGGTTAACATCGTTAGGGAGCCCAGGCTGTCAAGATAATCAACTATAAGAGGCTTCCTGAGAGTTAGCAGGATGGGGAGAGAGGGAGACTCACAGGAGGGGGAGGAGAGAAGGAGTACATGTGACAGCCCGTCACTGGCCTCTCTGGTGCACACTGGGCTCAGACGGGGTGTGTGTGTGTGTGTGTGTGTGTGTGTGTGTGTGTGTGTGGGATAGGAGTGGAGAAGAGAGACTTTTTTTGGAAAGTGAACCAGTCCTGTCCCTCACTAACCCCATGGGGTCTTGTAACACTGCCATTCAGCTGAGGCAGAAAGAGAGCAGTGGGAATACTAATAGTCAAGCAGAGAAAGAGAGACAGAGAGAGAGAGAGAGAGAGAGAGAGAGAGAGAGAGAGAGAGAGAGAGAGAGAGAGAGAGAGAGAGAGAGAGAGAGAGAGAGAGAGAGAGAGAGAGAGAGAGAGAGAGAGAGAGAGAGAGAGAGAGAGAGAGAGAGAGAGAGAGAGAGAGAGAGAGAGAGAGAGAGAGAGAGAGAGAGAGAGAGAGAGAGAGAGAGAGAGAGGAGAAAGAGAGAGAGAAAGCTGAGGGAGGGCTAGAGGAGGAGGGGATGGAGAGAGAGCGACAGAGGAGAGAGGAGAGAGAAAGAGAGAAAGAGAGAGAAAGCTGAGGGAGGGCTAGAGGAGGAGGGGATGGAGAGAGAGTGTGAAAGTGAGGGAGACGTTAATCTGACAGATGAGCAGGGTAATGAGTGACAGCATGTCTGGAATGAACACATCAGGGAGTCTCACAGGATTGACAGAGACAGTATGGACTTTCAACAGACCGGAGAGAGAGAGAGCGAAAGGGTGATGAGCAGAGAGAGCTGAGAGAGAGAGAGAGAGAGAGCTGAGAGAGGGGGGAGAGAGAGAGAGAGGGGGGAGAGAGCTGAGAGAGAGAGGAGAGAGCTGAGAGAGAGAGAAGAGAGCGGAGAGAGAGAAGAGAGCGGAGAGAGGGGAGAGAGCAGAGAGAGGAGAGAGCTGAGAGAGGGGGGAGAGAGCGGAGAGAGGGGAGAGTGATGGGAAGAGAGGGAGATCTGAGACGGTGGAAAGGGAGAGCAAAACAAAGAGTTAACCAATAAAAAGGGAGAGAGACAGAGAGATAACTGTTGCAGCCGCTCTCCTACTGAGAGGCAAATTGAAACACCTAGCTTAAAATGGACACTGACAGTCTTCTGTGAAAGCAATGTAATGAGGCACAGACCTGACTCACTGAGTTTCCTTAGATTAGCCTCCGTCAGACTGTTCCAGGGACAGCTTCAACTTGAGTTAGGGTCAACATCAGCTCTTGTCTAGCACCTATCAAACAATATAGGATCCTTCTTGCATAGAGTACAGTGGCCCAGTTCCAATACTGTTATAAATCCATCCTTCTTTCCTGGAGGTCACTGATCTAACACAGTTGGATATGTGAGAGCAAGGACTCCACACCATTACATAGGCTTGGGCCAGTGGAGGCTGGTGGGAGGAGCTATAGAAGGACGGGCTCCATACGTTTGATACCGTTCCATTTTTATTCCATTCCAGCCATTACAATGAGCCTGTCCTTCTATAGCTCCTCCCACCAGCGTAGATGTTCACGCAGGGATTTCTGGTATAACCGGAGTAGCACACAAGTGGCCGCTAAAAAACAAAAAACATTGCTTTCCCAGAATACTAAAAAGAAATTGCACAAGTAATAGCGAAATCATATAGAAGATGTTAGCTAAATGCTAACAAGCGAAAACTAACATAAAATAATTGTAGACAGGCAAATCCAGCTCATGAAGTTATACAAGCATAGCTCATTTTCGGTGAGTGTGGACATAAAAAAGTAGTGATGCATGTTTTTCAGAGGGAAGAGCAGCATGTGAACACGGAGCAGAGGGGAGAGAAAACGCTAGTCGGAAGCACAGGGACAAAATGGCAGCTGTACAGACAACCCATACAGAGCTCTGACTTACTCCTCAAACACGGCAGAAAGACGTTATAAGATATCTGATAGCAAACATTTAGCAGTGAATTACACACAAGTGGAACTTCCTCACCTCACATGCGCCACACAACAGACACTCAGTGACAGATATAGAACGCTCTGGACTGACCAGCTCCTGTTGTTTTCTCCTGTCGTGGACTGACCGGCTCCTGTTGTGGACTGACCGGCTCCTGTTGTGGACTGACCGGCTCCTGTTGTGGACTGACCGGCTCCTGTCGTGGACTGACCGGCTCCTGTCATGGACTGACCGGCTCCTGTCGTGGACTGACCGGCTCCTGTTGTTTTCTCCTGTCGTGGACTGACCAGCTCCCGTTGGGCTGTTAGGGACTGACCAGTTCCCGTTGTGCTGTTAGGGACTGACCAGTTCCCGTTGTGCTGTTAGGGACTGACCAGCTCTCGTTGTGCTGTTAGGGACTGACCAGCTCCCGTTGTGCTGTTAGGGACTGACCAGCTCCCGTTGTGCTGTTAGGGACTGACCAGCTCCCGTTGTGCTGTTAGGGACTGACCAGCTCCCGTTGTGCTGTTAGGGACTGACCAGCTCCCGTTGTGCTGTTAGGGACTGACCAGCTCCCGTTGTGCTGTTAGGGAATGACCAGCTCCCGTTGGGCTGTTAGGGACTGACCAGCTCCCGTTGTGCTGTTAGGGACTGACCAGCTCCCGTTGTGCTGTTAGGGACTGACCAGCTCCCGTTGTGCTGTTAGGGACTGACCAGCTCCTGTTGTGCTGTTAGGGACTTACTTTTTGGGATAAGCCATCCATGTCTAAATACAGTCAAGCATTTTAGATATAAAATTAAATAAAGGGTGCCTTGAATAATGAAACAATGAATAAACCACAACATGTCAGCTAATGTGATTCAATTCATAAATGGGAAAGGGGGATACCTAGTCCGTTGTCCAATTGAATGTATTCAACTGAAATGTGTCTTCTGCATTTAACCCAACCCCTCAGAATCAGAAAGGTGCGGGGGGGCTGCCATAATCAAAACATCTTCGGCACCCGGGGAACAGTGGGTTAACTGCCTTGCTCAGGGGCAGAATGACAGATTTTTACCTTGTCAGCTCCATTCGATTACTGGCCCAACGCTATAACCACTAGGCTACCTACTGCCCCTATGCATTTGACTGTTTTTAATATTGGCTGTACTAGAGACTTAATGTTTTTTTAATAGAACAGACTATATGGGATCGATTATAATTATATTTTTAAATTATAGCACTTATTGTGCAGTTTATACTTTTAGAAATGTTATTCAATTGATTAATATTATGGTGTTTCTATTCCAAGAAAAAAGAAAATGCATTTTACAGTAGCCTCAGGGTTTCTGTTAGGAAAATATGGCGCTGTACAACGTGACAAGTTGGGAGTAGGCCTAGGCTACTAAGTCATTGCGAGTTGAGAGAAAAATAATCCTAACATTTCCTCACCCTAATTGTAGGCTGACCAATATCCAAACGGAGATTCAGTGAAAATAAAAATCTGATTGATTTATCAAGACCAGTCCCCATAGTTGTCTCAAAGCATCGCAAAACGGTGCTGAATAGTTAACCACACGCGGGTAGGCTATTGCTTCAAATCCTATTATAACAATTGGATGACTTTGGGTGTTTCAGTAAGCAACAATATGTTGCCTTCATTAGCCTACTTTATTCTAATATTTATGTCATTCAGTGATATTTATTCTCACAGTAACTCGTTATGGGTCCATCCAGAAGTGGTTAGAAAACAGTGCATTTGGTGGGCTATGCAAAGATATGGGAGTAGTGACATGCCTCGCAAACATTATAAGTCTCTAAACTCGGCAAGAGTCTATTGTCCTGTCTGATAGCCCATCAAGGGTGGCTGGCTTCTTTTGTATTCTTTAATCTCCAGCTCAGAGAAGTGTGTTTCTATTCCAACAAAAAAAACAGACTTGAATAATTAAACAGTAAATAAACTGGAAAATGTCAGCTGAAGCAACTGAATTCAGGAATTCATTCAAAATATGTTAAAGCTTTCTTTTGTTGAGAAACTGACGATACAACAATACATTGATTTTCTCAGCAAGGTTTTACCCATGGTTCTGGAGCTGGGGGGGAAGAGCAACTGTAGCTGAGATGTAGTTGAAATAAACATCCTTATTTTGAAAGTCTTTTTATCATTATTTTATTAACGAAAGTATAAAGATGTTGATGAACAAATCATATATGTGTGTCTATGTGCGCGTTACATTGTCTTCTTCTGACAAACTAGAAACAAAATGGTGTCTTTTTTTAGTGTGCACACGAGACAGAGGAAGAGCAATTCTTACACTATTGTTTTAAATTCAAATCACTCTCTTCTTCATCCTCATCATTCAGTTAATTTAAATTCAATTGTAATACATTTTGTCACTCCCACAGCAAAGTTTAAAAACAGACGGATTTGTGAAATTGTTTTATCCGTCATTTTTCGGTTGCATGAGGTTTGGTGATGACTGAATCCGTAGGATATTAAATAAACACTCAAATAGGCAAAATAAGCAGGAACAGCATTGGGCTGAGTGACTCACTCATTCCTGGCTTTCGTTCAAAATAAGTTATATTATAATGCAAGGTGAAAGACACATTATTTCATATTCTTTGATATGGAGTTAGAAATGTACAATTTAAGAGCAGTTAAACATCAAATAAATTGCAAGTTTGCCCCTTTTTGGCCATTAGGTTACACTTTACAATAGAATGACAACAGCAACTATCAGTAATTAAAACTGTGGCACAAATTTGGGGATTTGTCACACATAGCCGAGCTATTAGACTATCCTTTTGTAAATTAATGGAGGTGTGAATGTTTCAGTCAGTCTCTCTCCGGGACTAGAGTCCTGAATCAGGCAAAAAAATTAAATAATAATAATAATAATAGTCAGCTGCCAGCAATTGAGAAAGAATACTTGCGGATCTTGTTGATTTCTTCTGTCGCTTCAAGAGGCCTACTGTCCACCTGGTCATTGTGTGGTTCCAAAGGATAAAGACTCACCTTCAGATGGATGTGTGGTTTCAGAGAAAAGCCAGCTGTTAGCCTGGGACCAGGCACAGTGGATAGACTCACCTTCAGATGGAGGTGTGGTTTCAGAGAGAAGTCAGCTGTTAGCCTGGGACCAGGCACGGTGGATAGACTCACCTTCAGATGGAGGTGTGGTTTCAGAGAGAAGTCAGCTGTTAGCCTGGGACCAGGCACGGTGGATAGACTCATCTTCAGATGGAGGTGTGGTTTCAGAGAGAAGTCAGCTGTTAGCCTGGGACCAGGCACAGTGGAAGACATCCTTTTCCTGCATAGCAATTTGAAGAAATCCTACTAAATAGGCCAAGTCTAAACTAATACATTAAATAAACAAGTATATTTCATAAATAAATGAAGGAGCTCAAGTCTTGAAAATATGGGCAACTCCCTATCCTCGCTGGACTCTCTTTCATTCAGTTTCTTCTTCGCATTAGCAAAGAAGGACTCCGTGTTTCACAAACTCACATTCTATAGAGGGGCTATCACTCTTTCATTCTGTGTTAAAAGACCATTTGTTATTTAGAATGATTTATTTCTGTTTTTAGAGGGAGAGAAACCAAAAGCCTACTGTGCCAATTTGAGAAAATCGTCAGTCCAGTAATTGTGCCATTGCATTTACCCAAGTTGTCTTCCAACTCCAGGACCACCCACCTGATGTAGGACTCTAGAGCCAGACCCTCTCGGACTAAAACATTCACACCTCCATTCATTTAGGAAAAGATAGTCAATTTGTGCCACAGTTTAGACTTAACTCCCTCTTGTGATATTGTGGTGCAATGACAGAATGACGCAATTTACCACAATCTGCCATGTTTAAAAGAAGAATGTTTAAAGGAAGAACCACTACATACATAACAGTTAATATATTTAGCTCAGATGTGAGTGATTTTCCTAAATAGTGTCACCAACTTCCATCAACCTGACCACACCATTTAAAAAGTGCTTTAATGTAGATTTTAGGTTTGCAGCCCCCACGAAGGACTGAGAGTGGGAGACAAAGAGACAGAAGGTCTTCAGGGTCCTCAGGGGGCCAGACATCCCTCGTCCTCCCTCTCAAATCTGCCTGTTCTGGAGCAGAGATGAACTGACTAGGCCCTAATTACCTGAGTTTGGAAGAAGAGTGTAGGAGTGAGTGGAGGAAGAAGGGAAAGGAGAGACCACAGAGTCGTACCAGCCATTTCGTGCTTTGGCCCCCGCTGAGCGCGCCACAAAACCCACATCAAAGTCAACCCACACACCTGTGGTGGCCCCTGGGCCGCTTTGATGAAACTTACCAGCTGTAAGGGAGATGTACAATTGGGTCGTGTTCATTAGGCACCAAATGGAAGAAAACTGAGAGTCCAGCCAATTAGCTGAAATGCCAGTCCATTTCTGTAGCCAAGGAGGACAGCAATCACGTAATATGATAGTCAAGTGTCAGGTCAACGTCGGGTATTCAAAATCTAGCTGGATGTCTGGATTGCCATATCCCAGTGATAATCATACGAATCCCATTCTCTCGCACGCACGCTCCACCATGGCCCCAAACTTAACACACTTTCATACAAACCTTACCACATCCTCACCTACCACCCCACCTCCACACGAAATCTCACTTACTCACCAGCATGTCGGTGGCGTGCAGGTAGTGCTTGCTGGCCATGCAGGCCTCCAGTCTCTGTGGGACCTGCTTGATACTCTCGATCTCGTCCAGCAGGTTGAGGACGTGTTTGTGCTCGATGCCTTCGATCCACAGCTTCCTCAGTTCATCCCTCTTGCAGTGGAGCAGCATCTTACAGGACAGCAGGTTCTCCTTCACCTGGGATACAATGGGATATCACACAAGTCAGACACCAGGGTGTTCATCAGGCGATAAAGGGAAAAAGACGAACTGAAACAGGGACAGAGTAGTTGGACTGTTGTAAAACATTTTGCTTCGGTGTGCATTAATGAATCAACCCCACCCCCAGGGTCAGACAGGTGAGGCTCCAGGGTTGTGTTCATTAGGCACCAAACTAAAGAAAGTTGACTGAAACAGGGAGGGACTACTAATCAATAAGAAACAATCCTTTTCATCTCTGCTGTAAAGCGTTATTTTCTGTTGTGTGCCCTAATGAACGTGACCCATGGGTCCGTTCAGAGACAAGAGAGGCAAGCGTTTAGAAAGTTCAGATAGAAATGTATTGCACAGAACAGACGTGATTATTTGTCAGGTAGAAAAGGGAGTTATGTCAGCTCTATTCATTACATTTCTATCTGGAACGTTCTGAATAGTTTCAGGGACACATGAACACTCTCCTTTCAGTTTCAAAGCTCAGTATCCCGCCTGAATCATTGGGCACTTAACGTGGCACAAAAGCACCATCACACACAAGTCTTTGGAAACCTTTCTAGGTTCTCTTTGTAACAGTCTCATATACAGTTGAAGTCAGAAGTTTACATGCAGCTTAGCCAAATACAGTTAAACTCAGTTTTTCACAATTCCTGACATTTAATCCTAGTAAAAATTCCCTGTTTTAGGTCAGTTAAGATCACCACTTTATTTTAAGATTGTGAAATGTCAGAATAATAGCAGAGAGAATTATTTATTTCAGCTTTTATTTCTTTCATCACATTCCCAGTGGGTCAGAAGTTTACATACAGTACACTCAATTAGGCATTGCCTTTAAATGGTTTAACTTGGGTCAAACGTTTTGGGAGGCCTTCCACAACCTTTTTGGCCCATTCCTCCATTCCATTTTCTATAGGATTGAGGTCAGGGCTTTGTGATGGCCACTCCAATACCTTGACTTTGTTGTCCTTAAGCCATTTTGTCACAACTTTGGAAGTATGCTTGGGGTCATTGACCATTTGGAAGACCCATTTGCAACCAAGCTTTAACTTCCTGACTGATGTCTTGAGATGTTGCTTCAATATATCCACATAATTTTCCTCCCTCATGATACCATCGCCTTTGTGAAGTGCACCAGTCCCTCCTGCAGCAAAGCACCCCCACAACATGATGCTGCCACCCATGTACTTCACGGTTGGGATGGTGTTCTTCAGCTTGCAAGCATCCCCCTTTTTCCTCCAAACATAACAATGGTCATTATGGCCATTATGGCCAAACAGTTCTATTTTTGTTTCATCAGACCAGAGGACATTTCTCCAAAAAGTACAATCTTTGTCTCCATGCACAGTTGCAAACCGCAGTCTGGATTTTTTATGGTGGATTTGGAGCAGTGGCTTCTTCTTTGCCGAGCGGCCTTTCAGGTTATGTCGATATAGGACTCGTTTTACTGTGGATATGGATACTTTTGTACCGGTTTCCTCCAGCATCTTCACAAGGTCCTTTGCTGCTGTTCTGGGATTGATTTGCACTTTTCGCACCAAAGTACGTTCATCTCTAGGAGACAGAACGTTTGTCCTTCCTGAGCGGTATGACGGCTAAGTGGTCCCATGGTGTTTATACTTTCATACTATCGTTTGTACAGATGAAAGTGGTACTTTCAGGCATTTGGAAATTGCTGCCAAGGATGAACCAGACTTGAGGTCTACAATTTATTTTAGACCCGTGTTCCTGAGGGTCTTGGCTGATTTCTTTTGATTTTCCCATGATGTCAAGCAACGAGGCACTGAGTTTGAAGTAAAGGCCTTGAAATATATCCACAGGTACAACTCCAATTGACTCAAATTATGTCAATTAGCCTATCGGACGCTTCTAAAGCCATGACATAATTTTCTGGAATTTTCCAAGCTGTTTAAAGGTACAGTCAACTTAGTGTATGTAAACTTCTGACCCACTGGAATTGTGATACAGTGAATTATAAGTGAAATAATATGTCTGTAAAAAATCTGCCTTCACACTGTTATTCACAGACCATGCACATGTTCTGAATGTTTTGTTGAAAATGTTTTTACTTTGTAACTCTGCATTGTGGGAAAGGGCTGGTAAAGTAAGCATTTCACAGTAAAGTCTACAATTGATGTATTTGGCACATCAGGTGACAAATTCAATTGGATTTGATTTGAAACATTGTGCGTGTTCCCTCTCACCCCTTTGATCTTGTTACGGGAGCTGGTGATTCTCTCGGTGATGCTCTGGTAGGTGCGGATGGCGGTGGTCAGCTCAGCGTAGTGTTGGACGATCTGCTCATCCAGGTCCCGGTCGCACTTCTCAAACGCCTCCTCCAGGCGGCCCTTCTCCGTCTCTCTGTCCTGCTTGTCATCGCTGCTGGACAGGGTCCTACACAGACACAGGCCAATGCTCATCAATTGTCTGTCAAGGTGTCACCTTGTGGTCCTTTTCGTAATCTTGTGTAGGCCTAACTTCTAGTTAATCATTTTTTCCTCATCACTAGATCTGGGTAAAATACAGGCAGCTAGTAGCCAAGCGGTTAGAGTGTTGGGTCAGTAAGCGAGAGGTCACTAGTTCAAATTCCTGAGCTGACAAGATGAAAAATATGATGATGTGCCCTTGAGCAAGGCACTTAACCCTAATTTCTCCAGGGTCGCCGTTGATGTTCCTGAGATTTGTAGTGTACGTGTTCCTGAGAGTCGTAGTGTAGTGTACGTGTTCCTGAGAGTCGTAGTGTAGTGTACGTGTTCCTGAGAGTCGTAGTGTAGTGTACGTGTTCCTGAAAGTTGTAGTGTACGTGTTCCTGAGAGTCGTAGTGTAGTGTACGTGTTCCTGAGAGTCGTAGTGTACGTGTTCCTGAGAGTCGTAGTGTAGTGTACGTGTTCCTGAGAGTCGTAGTGTACGTGTTCCTGAGAGTCGTAGTGTAGTTTACGTGTTCCTGAGAGTTGTAGTGTAGTGTACGTATTTCTGAGAGTCGTAGTGTAGGTGTTTCTGAGAGTCGTAGTGTAGTGTACGTGTTCCTGAGAGTCTTAGTGTACGTGTTCCTGAGAGTCGTAGTGTACGTGTTCCTGAAGGTCATAGTGTACGTGTTCCTGAAGGTCATAGTGTACGTGTTCCTGAAGGTCATAGTGTACGTGTTCCTGAGAGTCGTAGTGTTCCTGAAGGTCATAGTGTACGTGTTCCTGAGAGTTGTAGTGTACGTGCTCCTGAGAGTCGTAGTGTAGTGTATGTGTTCCTGAGAGTCGTAGTGTACGTGTTTCTGAGAGTCGTAGTGTATGTGTTCCTGAGAGTCGTATGAATATGAATTATGGGTTCATAATATTTTGCAGCGTAAAACACTCAAACGTTGGAGTCAAATTAATATGAAGAAAAAAATGTAATAAAATCAACATCCCAAACAGGCTCAAGAAACCACACTAGACAACCACAATAGTGTTGGTCATTTTGGCTCTGAATGTTGGATTTTGGCAGAGATTTTGTTGCAGATATTTGATTAATGTTTAGGAATTGATGAAAGGGCCAGTCTTACATAATAAACGGGCTGGATCTGGCTGATGGGCGACCAGTTGAATAGCCCTGTCCTAAAGTAAAGAATGATCATACAAAATTGGCGTAACATAAAAGTGCCAGGTTTTATATCCTGAAAACCATGCCAGTTTTGTATGTCACAGACCCAGGGGATGGGACAATGTTGAGTAACAGACTTGACAACACTTGTTTTTGCCCTGTATTTCATCAAACTCCAAACCACACATAAAATAAGGGGAGAGGTAAAAGTCTCCCTCAAGAGCTCATTAAAGCCTCTTCGCTCTTCACACACAGCTGAAAGCTGGAAGGGGGAGAAGATTCTCAACGGCATCCCCCTAGAGTGGCTTGAGATGCCTACTTGACACAAGTCAGAGCTGAAACACAAAGCAAGTGATCTTATCCATTCTCTGTTAATGTAATATAACTAGTTATTTCCCTATAACTAGTTATTTCCCATGCCGTCATGTCCAACCTAACTAGTTTACATACTTCATATAACCTCACCTAAACTTAGCGAACCTGAATCCTTAGCTCTGACATGCACCATCACCCTTGACTAATTCAAACACTAGACTGACAGTAGCCTAGTCCCTTTTAGAATCCGAAAGTGGCATGGGGTAACCATGGTAACAAGTCTGGCGTTTTAGGCAAGCAGTAGCCATAAGTAAAGGTACATAAGAAAGCGCATGCAGAATAGGATTTTGCCTCAAAGTGCTGCACCCTCGCCCCATGCACACTGACATCTGTCAAACCCAGTAGACGACAGCTCCGTTTAATCTAGAGAAAAAAGGGGTAAAGAGAGCTACTCTACTAAGTTACGGCAATGGCTACTTTAAATGGCGTGGAAACACACAGTAAACGACATGTCATGACATAAACGACACTGTTCAAGCTAAGGCCAACCCATGATGATCAATGCACCCTGGCAGCAAAGCAGGCAATAAATGGGTGCTGATGCTGAATAACAAGTATGCATTGGATATTTCGTTTTAGTTAGCTAATAAGTTATCTTGTCTCTGTACCAATTGTTGTATGAGCAGGGGAGGTCAGCTGTCAAAAGCGTGACAGCTAGCTAACTTTCAGCTAGCTAGCAAGTGGCTTCTTCCTCACGCTTTCCTTGTGACTATTGAAGAAGAGTGTTATTTGACTCACAATGATGATAAACACTGCTAAATTATGCGAACAGGTCGCGATGACAAACATTAGCTAGCGTAGCTGACTAACATTTCCTCAAAACTCGCTTGACATAAAACTAGCTAGCTAACAGATAGGAAGCTAACAACAGGAAGGATGTTTCTCCTTGTCCAGGACCTGAAATGACAGGCCTAGTTAATGAAAACAGTAGTGCCCACTGGCGTATTATGTCGATAGGATAATTCAACCGTCAATTTGAGTGAGCTTACCTTATAACGGAGATAAGTAAGCCTGAAGGGTCTTTGCTTTTGCTAACAGCACTCCGGTATCTCCCTGTATCAGCTGCCATTTTTCCAGCTACTGCACCCAAACAGAATGACAACCTACCAATGAGAGACGAGGAAAATTGTTCCAACTTCGGTAGTGTGGCTGAGAAAGCTGGGAGTTGTAGTCCAAAATCTGTCTAGACTTGTTGATATTGTTCTTAGTAGTTTTTTTTCATTCAAATCCTGTGTGCTTACAAAACGCCCATTGGCGATTTTAGCATGTAAATCTTGGTGGGGCAAACAAAAAACAAAAATGTTAGATGCATGCCATGAAAGCCACATTACTACATTAATTGCACTATAACTGTGACAAACTGTTAGGGCCTACATAAAGCTGTCCCAACAGCAGAGCGTTCTTTTCAGCACCACGGAGTGAATCCTGACCACTGATACACCTGGCTATCAGCGTAGCCTTGTCTGGCAGCGGAAAAATTAATTCAGCCTCATTTACTGCCTTTAAAAAAACGTTGCTGACATGGCTGACTTGCTTAAACAAATGTGGTTTCTAATGACAATTGAGATGTACAAACTATGGCATAAGCGGATGGCAAGCGGATAAGAAGCAATCTGTCATTTCGATTGAGACATTAATGAGAGAGCTAGGACGGATGTAGTCAACATAACAATTTGTTTAGCACTTTTGAAATTGAAATGTACAGTGACAGAATCCAGAACATGAGCAGTGTTCTCCCTGTACACCAAGACAAAACCGTAGGATAAATAAACAGAGCATATTAGCAGACAATGAAAGCTCTTAAAATATTCAATGATTACATTTCTCTAAAACTGGCTATAGGCTTCATGTGCACCACCAAGTCAGAACAGTAGGCTCAGTTATGAGGGGCAAAGGGACCAAATTATTAGGGTGAGTCACATGGGCTTACTTTCTTAGCTACAGTATACATATCTCCCTGGAATATTACATAATTTATGCAGCAGCATACAAGACATTTTTGGACTCACCTTGTTCTGCTGTACTCACTTGAACAGGAAGGTGGTGCGGTGGCCTTTCTTGTGGGAACATTTTGTCATCAAGCTTTGTCATCAAAGTATGGCATTCTCTGGATTTTTTGGTGCTTTCAAGGCAAGTGGGAACTCGGAAAAAAACGAGTTTGAATCATGACGTGAGTGATCTTCAGGTTGGAGCTCTAGAAAGAGGCCAAGTTCCTGACATGGAATTCTGAGTTGGATGATCGTTCAAATCGTATTTTCCCAGTCGGAGATCGTTTTATTCCGAGTTCCCAGTTGTCTTGATGTCACTGAAGTCTGAGATTTCCCAGTTCCGAATTCTCAGTTGTATAGAACGCGGCAGAAGTCATGCTGGATGGACAGCATGGCCAATGTATTCAACCTTTTCTGGCCCATGGAGTTGAATGTTAATCCTTTTAAGCTTGGAAAAGAGACCCTTAAACCCAGACTTGGACCACATACCCACTCCACTCAATAGCAGGCTAGTTATGGCTTTGCAACACTTGCAGTTAGTCACTGATTCCTTCCAAATCACTCATTGTTGAATTTGCGATTTCCAACTTGTTGTGTAATGTTTATGTCCAATGGCAGAGGATCACCGATACATTTTATCGATCATTTCTCTTCATATGACAAGGATTGAAAAGGATTTGCCAGTACATTGTCAACGTGATTCATGATGATGACTGCTTGTCTAGCTTTCTAGCTAAGATTTTGAAACTATGATGTTGACAAGATATAACGTCATTTTATCTGTGGCCAATGACCTTGAGGCTTCTTGGATGGGCACTTCTAATGTAACTCTATGGCAGCACCCAAGGGACTTGAATTTTCTAGCTCTCCCAGTAGATTTTGTGGTGATGTAGTGTCCCCATGAGTGACAGAACACTGAGCCAATCACGGCGCAACTAGAGAACATGACCAACTCCTGTGCTCTGTATTTTCTGCTGGCTGCCCCACCACCACAGAAAGCACTGAGCTCGGCTGAAACACCTGCATTTTGGAGCCGCCTTCCTCAAGAAAGCAAAAAAGAGACCATGTTTGTATGCAGCTTTATTTTTTACATTGTTTGCAAACTGATATGTGACACATATTAATGCCAAAATATCATGCAAAACAGGCAACAATTATGACATTTTTTTTTTGTTAAACATGTGGGGCTCAAATGACGGGTCGCCCCTGAAAACACCACTTCCATAGTAACCATTGTATGTTGCATTTATCATACTACTGTTCTATTGCAAATGTCTTTCATTGCTGTGCTTGTTTCTGCAAGAACACTTCTGATATCCCACAAGAACCCTTCTGTTGTGTTGCATACTGCTTGCTTCAGCAAGAACACTACTGATATCTTGCAAAATGTCTTGAAGAAAATCTAAATGCAATTACAGTAAAAGTACTGAAGCACACCCTTTGATTTCCAGTCTAGCCCTCACGGTAGGCTACAGTGAACGAGAGAGCCAGGGGGACAGAAAAGGGAAGAGAGAGATAACGTGCGCATGCATGCGTGAGCATGTGCGCGAGCGTGAGAGAGAGATTGTGTGAGTGTGTATTAATGGCTTTCTGTTTTTAGGACATATAGCTCCGCGTTTTCCAGAACTGCTCCTCTGTATCTCTGACAATCTTGAAACAAACCGAATGGGAGAAGGCATTGATTTTGGTGGGGAAGGGGTCGATCCAACAGGCCCAGTGCTGATTGATGTGCCTGTGGACAGCAGAGATAACATTGTGGGAGATCTTGGCGTTCCCTCCAAAATAGAAACAATCACTGTGTCATGCAGGGCCACTTTCTCTTTGATGGGCGCATGCTTCTAACTTCCTTGGGCCAAGTTCAATTTCAAGTTCTTATCACCCTCCCCTCCCTGCAGCCAATGTCCCATTTTACGTGTCTCGGGCTAATCTACTGCCCTCTCTCCAATGACATGGCACCAAGGTCATTTGTCAGCAGATTCTGTAGATGTACACTAAATGATTGCTGTGTGACTGACATCTGTAGTTGTAAAGGACAACAGCAGTGAGCCTGGCTCCTGTTATTTCTGTATATTAACGTCTCACTGCTGTTAAAACTGGTACATTTTTGGACAGTTCAGGGTTTAAGAATAATCATTTTGTGTGATATTGCATTTAATATTTTAAACCAGTTTTCAGTTCTGAGTCCCCTCATTTCAGATTAAGGAGGAGGCACAGTAGCTGCAAATTGTATTTAAACTCACTAATACAGGACAGGTGAAACAGGTGAAAGGCGTGAAAAAAATAGTTTTGTAATATCTCAATTCAATGTTTTCCCACACCATCTACAACTATCACTTCTGGAGACAATGTGTGAGATGTAGGTGTAGGATCACCCTGTTGCAGGATAACTTGTAGTGTATTTGAAAGGCTTCTGAAGTTTGTAATTTCCACTTTGAAATTTCTGTCTTGATTCTCCCTAATGAAAAATGTCAGTTAATTATAATCTGGTTAGGCGAGGTGCTGTGGAGTATAGACAGCCAAGCTGTCTACTGTCTATACCCTGATGAAGACAGCTTGGCTGTCAAAACGTTAGTATTACATCACTGCATCTGAACTCCAAGAGTGTGGCTCTCCTTTTGTTTTTCATTAACCCTAATTCACATTTCCTGTTCCTGCTGTAGCACACTGGCTCAAATGGAGATCCTCCATCTGTATCTGTTTGTATAGAGGAGTAAACTGTTGTTTCCAAGGTAACAGCGTATGTGTGCGTATTACATAGCTGACCGTAGAATAGACCATGGGACTGTTTTTCTTTCTGTCACATCATTTCAATGTAAATCTGGTTATGTTCATTTTTAAATTAGGTTTAATCATCCACACACACAGCAAATAGGCCAGTGATACCTACAGTAGTGTAGATTTTTCAGTGTACCATTTCTAGTGTTGATTCAGGAGTTAAATTAGCTCTGTAAGTGTTCAATTGACACTCATTGGTGTAAATAAAGAACCCTAATATTGGTGTTAATAACCGCTGGCACGTTCAGCAGGATGCAACATTTTGTAACTTTCAGATAGAAATATGCTATGTAGAACAAACATGCCTCTCTTGACATGTAGGATAGGAAATCACGTCAGCTCTATTTATGGCATTTCTATCTGCAACGTTCAACAATATTTGGCAACTGACCATGGACCTGAGTTGAACCAAAACCACACCCATCAATGTAATATTTCCCAGCATGCTCTATTGCAGGTTGATTTTTTTGAATTGTTTGTTTCAATATGTATGTTTTTTGCATGTACATTGATTGACATGTGTTTTTCTAAACCAATCCAATCTGTTACTTGGATTTATTGCACCCGTTATTTAAATGGTTGTTCCAGTTTAGATTCTTTAGGTAGTCTCATCCCAAACTCTGGCAGGATTCCAATAGGAATTACAAATATGACTTGCAGGCCTGATGTGGCCTGTAAAACCATGAGTTTCAGCCCACTGTATTAGGGTAAAACTAGGCCCTCAAAATAAAGCATATTGTATTGTCTTTAAGAATTTTATTTCAATAATAACATATTCGCTTAGGATCTCACTTGGTGAATGCCATAGGACTGAAAATGCAACAACCATGTCCCTGTCACTTACAAATTCAGTCTTGGGTGGTAACTCTACAATTCACTTGAAAGGCAAGGCACACTGGGAAATATGCAAATAAGGCTTTACACTAAGAAGAGTGTTAATTTAACACTTAAAATTGTGGACCCGTATAGACACTGGAACAGTGTTAAATTGAACACCTTCAGTGTTGATTTACCACTGGAGAATTTACTGTGCACCAACCCCCCAACTGTACAACATTCCAGAAGAAAATCCCCACTTTCACCACAAGGACTGGACTGTAAGTAACCCAACCATGTATATCATTGCATCAGCAATACAGATAACTATACTGTTAATCCTCTTTATAATGAAGTTCTCACAAGGCTACATATAGGATCATAGTTGCAGTCAGTTGTTCAATCCAATCTACATACAATATGTCTCTTGGATGTCTAACCATGTGCTCCCAAGGGCATTGCTGCCCAGGGTAAATGTTTATTATGTTTATTATGTAATATGTTCACACAAAGCCACTGTCTGGAGATAATATAAATATAAACAGGGGAAATGTTTCTCCCACTGTTGGCTTCATTAAAAACATTTAAAAATGTATTATCAAGAGAAATAGAAACACATGGGTTGCTCTGTATGTGTGTGTGTTTGGTTGTACCATCTTTGTGGAGACCAGAGGTCCTCACAAGGATAATAAAAACAAGGGATGTTCAGACAAGTGGGGATATTTCACTGGTCCACACAAGGAAAAATACTATTTTAGTGGTTAGGGTTCCAATTAGGGTTAGAATTAGAGTTAGGGGGTAAGTTTAGGGTTAGGCATGAAGGGTCAGGGTTAGGGGTGACTGGTTAGGGTTAGAATTAGAGTTAGGGGGTAGGTTTAGGTTAAAAATATATATTTTACCTTTATTTAGCTAGGCAAGTCAGTTAAGAACACATTTTTATTTTCAATGATGGCCTAGGAACAGTGGGTTAACTGCCTTGTTCAGGGGCAGAATGACAGATTTTTACCTTGTCAGCTCTGGGATTCAATCTTGCAACCTTTCGGTTACTTGTCCAACACTCTAACCACTAGGCTACCTGCCCGCGGCAGGTAGGTTTAGAATTAGAGTTAGGGGTTAGGTTTAGGGTGACGGGGTGACGGGTTAGGGTTAAAATAAGAGTTAGGGGTTAGGTTTAGGGTTAGGTATGAAGGGTTAGGGTTAGGTGTGAAGGGTTAGGGTCAGGGTTAGGGGTGACTGGTTAGGGTTAGAATCAGAGTTAGGGGTTAGGTTTAGGGTTAGGGTTAGCTGTGAAGGGTTAGGGTTAGGTGACGGGTTAGGGTTAGAATCAGAGTTAGGGGTTAGGTTTAGGGTTAGGGTTAGCTGTGAAGGGTTAGGGTTAGGTGACGGGTTAGGGTTAGAATCAGAGTTAGGGGTTAGGTTTGGGATTAAGTGGGAAGGGTTAGGGTTAGGGTCAGGGGTTAGGGAAAATAGGATTTTGAATGGGAATCAATTGTTTTGTCCCCACAGGAACAGTAAAACAAATGTGTGTGAGTGTGTGTGTGTCTGCCTCTAGATCACACAGCTGTGAAAGGTTGTGCTTTGCTTCTGTCTCCTTAACAAAAATACAAAACGGATTTAATAAACAAAAAGTCCTGTGGAAATGTTATCCCCTATTGTTTCACTATCGGTTTAATACCCGACAAAACCATACGCTCCCAAGATTCTAAAAACGTTACTACGAACCCACATATGCACCGATTGCCTTGCTGCGCTCTCATTGAAAGCTATATGCATAGGCCTAGTAGTCTATATGGAATTCACCTCTGTGTTTTGCTAGGAAGCTGAGGGATGGAGAAATGTTACCAGTGTCAAATTCAAAGATGGACCTAGATTATAGGTGCAAGGACTGATTGTCCATGCATCATTGACAGTTTTCAACATATTTTAAATTTGTACATTGTTTGTTTACAAAGATTGAAATGACAACAAAAACATAGACAATTTAATAAAAGAACCTTAGCTTAGGTTTGATGGGGTTTGATAGAGTTTTAGCTGATGAACCTATTTATGCCTTTATTTTTCCCAAAATCACTAGGCCAATTGAAATTACCATTGAACAGCAGGGAATATGACAGATAGTCCAAACTCCTCTGTCTTTTGAAAGTATAATCCAAACTGATTAACAATTGTATGGTTTTAAAGACCTAATATGTATATATAGCTAACTATAAAGTATTGTATTTATTTTGAGTGGTTTACATCATGTCTTCTTTCTTCTCCCCACCAATTATCTATTTATTTGTTGGTTAATGTGTATGCATACACAATTGAAAGTGCACTATAATGATCCTTTTGGCTCTTAAAATATTCCCCAACCAATGGACACCTCTGTTGCACAAGACGTATTCTCACCTCCAATAAACGCAGCCTTTACTGGACAGCTGGCATGCTACGGAAGTGTTTCTGTGCGTGCGGCCCTGTAGCTCCCTGTCCCCGGTGTGCGACTTGACAATTTTGGCTAAAAACAAGTGGATGACAACAATTTCCATTGCATGCAGTTAGGTATCACTTTCGCTGATTGTAGTCAGAGATGGGAGCGAACAATAGCAGGCGCCGCGTCTCCTTTGAGTCGGATGAAAATGACAACATCACAGTTGTGAAGGGCATAAGGGTGAGTACTGAAAGGATGACAACAATGAGGTACTGCATAACCAAATGCTGCTCGGAAGTATTGAAGCGCGTTAAAAATGATAGGAACGACTGACTGCATTATTAAATCCTTATTACCAAACAAATAGGCAATGCTATGCCAGAGTAACGTTTGTTATGGTAGCTAGGCTAGCTAACTTGCTGTCAGTTTGACACCTGCTTATGCAATGGCCTCGCGGTGTCTAAATTATGAATGACTGGATACAGCTAGACCTAGTTCTTAGTAATGACGACATTTAGTTTATAATATATAATACTTGTATTTTATGACCTTGTAATTAACATTAGTTTAGTCCATGTTGCACCATTAAATCCATGTCATGCAAAACACGTGTCGTGAATTTTCTGTCTGACGTGTAAGCTGATAAGTGTTTAACTGTTGTAATGGACCCTGCGTGCCAATTTAAGTTAAATATAGGTTGAGAGGCTTTAGTTTAGTTTCAAGTAAAGACTAGTTGGCACGAAAATGCCTATTGTGATGCACCTTGTTGCTAGAAGACTCAGGACGATGTTTACATGGAATAATCTGCTGGTTGGTGTGTGGGGGTGTTTTCCTTCTGCATTCTTGCCACACGTGCTTGTACACATCAATAAACAAAACATACCTTACGGTTGTAGATTGTAACCCTATCAAGGTGTGTATCTATTGAACCTTTTTTGTTTTTTGAAATGATTTCAAAACTTCCAATACTTCCAAAACCATACTTCAAGCAACTCCTGTTCAGACAGATGCCTTCCTCTAGCAATCGTATGTGTTATGTAATGGAACAGGGGGTCATGATCAAGGCTAGCCTAGGCCTAACTAATTGGGGGGGTGGACACATTTTAGCAGCGGTGTGTGCCACTGCTAAATGCATATTGGGATAACACTGCTCAGGCTGATGTAATAGAGCTAGTGCACCTAGAGTTGTAGCCTTGTGTGATTAAGTTGGCTGAGGCTTGGCAAGTAAATTGTGAGAACTTGCCTTTTAGACTTTGGAGTGTGGTGCAGTTGAAGTGTTTAGTGTTGTTCAGATCTGGTATCCTTGTTAGTTGTGCTTTTTTCTCTCCTGTTGGTATTCACTCACATATAGCTCTTCTCTCTCTTCTGCAGCTCTCTGAGAATGTCATCAACCGAATGAGGGAGCCCATAGCTCCCCTTCTTCCCCCCTCCCTTCCACAGGTCCCACCCCCTGTTGCTGCTCCCTCCTCCCTCCTCATTCCAGTGCCTCCCCTCAGACCCCCCTTCGATCCCATCACCTCGCTTCCACCCATAGAACCCATCGCACTACCACCTCAACCTCCTGCACCTGTCACTGAAGTCGTGGCTCCACCTCCACCCCCCATGGAACAGGTAGCAGCTCCGACCATCATTGACATGGTGATCCCGCCTCCTCCCCTAGCTGCTTTAAAGCCTGTGGCATCCCCTCCACCACCTGCATCTGTTGAGCAGGTAACCCTCCCACCGCAGGTTGAACCCCTGGCACCCATCCCTGTTCCCGCTCCTGTTGCTGTTGAACTCAATACCATCCCTGCACCTCCTCCTGTAATCAAACCTGTTGCTGATCCTCCTGTAATCAAACCTGTTGCTCTTCCTCCTGTAATCGAACCCGTTGCTCTTCCTCCTGTAATCGAACCCGTTGTTCATCCTCCTGTAATCGAACCCGTTGTTCATCCTCCTGTAATCGAATCCGTTGCTTCTCCTCCTGTAATTGAACCTGTTGCTTCTCCTCCTGTAATCAAACCTGTTGCTCTTCCCCCTTTAATCAAACCCGTTGCTCTTCCCCCTTTAATCAAACCCGTTGCTCTTCCTCCTGTAATCAAACCTGTTGCTTCTCCTCCTGTAATCAAACCTGTTGCTTCTCCTCCTGTAATCAAACCTGTTGCTGATCCTCCTGTAATCAAACCTGTTGCTGATCCTCCTGTAATCGAACCTGTTGCTTCTGCTCCTCCCATAGTTGAGCTTATTGCACCTCCTCCCCCTCCCGTAATTGAACCCATTGCTCCTCCTCCCCTTTCCTCTTCATTGGCATCAATCTCCTCCCCTGCTGTTGAGTCTGCTGCTCCTCCAATGGAAGCTTTCTCCCTGCAGCCTGCAGTCAAACCCATCACTCCGCCTCCTCCCCCAGCTGAATTCATTGCTCCTCCCCCTTGTGAACCCATTGCCCCTCCTCCTCAGCCCCCAGTGGAAGCTTTTGCTCCTCCTCCTGCCCCAGAACCAGTGGAAGTTGTTGGCACCCCTCTTCCTCCTCCCACCCCAGAGCCAGAACCAGTGGCTGCAGCTCCGCCAGCAGCACATGCAGGTGAGTTCTACTACGGCGTACAGACATAAGGGTCTCCTTTCTGTGTTTACAAACATTGCCGCACACAAGTTGGTGGCAGAACAAGGGGGGAGTTGTTAAAGAACGGCAGCAAAATAACTCAATACATGTTGCTTGAGTGCATTTCACACTACTTTTGGATTATAATTGGATTTTAAGGCTTATATGAATGTCCTGCTTACTATGTTTGTCATCATCACAAATCAACTGCATTATACTTAAAAAAAAAACATTTCAACCAGTAAAATGGCTCCTTGGCTAGCTTTTGCTACATCCTATATCAATGAGTGTTAGCATTCTAGCTAACAACCGCTGCATCCAAAATAATTATTTTGTAAAGATCACAACCAAATATAATCTTAGTGACAGTTCAAGCAATAATCAAAACATCTTTGCTATTTCTTTTGGTTTAGAAGTAATAAAAATGTAAATCTAGGCTATGTTGAATGTGCGCAGATGTCGATGCTTTCTTACTGCTGCCAAGAGTTTCCACAAAACAGTGTGACGTCAGTGTGTCGTGTCTGATAAAGGGTCTATAGTGTACAGCCATAAGGCTCTCGGTGGAACCATGCTTATATGACATGCATGCATTCATTCACACCACTCAAACTGTCAATGAGACTGTCAGTTAATTTACTGGTTCAGTTGGATTATTGCACTGTGTGCTGGTATTTGACCACCTCGTAACTAATTCAGAGGTGGTCAATCGTACTGCTGCCTCCACTTCCTCTGAAATGAGCTAAAGCAATTTGGCTTAAATTGACATGTTCACACAGCAGGTCACAGTCATGACCCCAGGCATCACACTGTTCAGTGGGTTAGAAGTGCAGCTTTTGGGATCTGTACTCAGTGATCATTTGGGAATCTTGACCTTACTTTTAAGTCAGCCCACGCATACAGCACAAATGTTCTCTCCCCTCTGATTGTAATTAGTCTTCGTTCTCAGGATTCCGCTCACAGTGGCCTCTGGTATTATGATTCATTGGCATCGCCAAAGCGCTAATGAAACGATTAATTCTTACTTGTAATAAAGTTAATGAATTGATGCCGCTCTTAAGCCCATTTCCTATATTTTAGCCCACTAGGCAGCTGAAACCATTGCCCTTTTTTCCTCCTCTGTTTTGTGGAAATCCTCAAATTGTTGACTGTTTTTCACTGTTAAATATGATGCATTCTTTCCCTCCACTAGCCCATTTGCTTAGGGCTGCTTTGCATCTTGCGTGTCAAGGGTTTTCTTACACTGGTATCGTAGTGTATCAGGTTTTCACCATAGGGAAAGGACTGTTGAAGGTAAGGCAGGAAACGATGGGGACATGGGAGGTTCCATCACAGATGATGACAACGGTGGGCGAAGAGGTTTCCCCATCCTTGACGGCACACAATGGGTGTGATAATTAAAAAGTGGCCATCTTAAAGGCACGGCGCGCTGCCTCTGGTGATTAAAACGACACCTCCTCAGTTTCACACAACAAACCAGCCGGGCATCATTATGAAAAGGCTGTGGGCGTGCGTTTTCTGCTTAAGTGTTAATCTGGAATAGAAATCTCCCTAGGAAAACTCCCAAGCCACTTATCAACTGTCAGACATGCTGTACTGTAAGTTAACGCTATCAGGTCTTTCTTAATATGCTGTTTGGGCTCTCTACTTGAGGACATTGTTAATACAGTTGGTCTTGTATTATGCTACTCACACGTTCTTAACAAAAACACTTGTATAAATCTGTTTTCATTAGCGCCCGGGCCATTCACGCAATCGCTCTCCGTTTTTCTGTCTGTCTAAAAATCACTCCCTATTGTACACGTTAATTGCTTTGCAGATTAAAAGATAAACACGGCAATGTCTCACTACATTTTTTTTATCAGGGATTTGTATGAACTGTTTTTTGGGGGATTGTGTATTATTGAAGGAAAAAATGTCAGCTAGTTCCACTTAAAAAGCAACATTTTAAGAATTGTCTTTAGTGTCTTCAAAAGGTAATACTTTATTTTTTTTTCTATTTAAATGTTTGCTCCTTTTCGGTTAGTAAAGGACCCTTGTTTATAGTACTAACAGATGAGGTCTATTATGCCTTGCGTGTCTTTTTCACCCTATTCATCATCATCATTAAGATCACTTTATTGGTTAATTGCACAGAAATCTGACTTCTGCTTTTTAAGACACACACATGCATGCATACCAATGCAGGTTTTGGAGAGGTGCGGTAGGATGCAACACTGGACACGCAGGGAGCTCTTGTTATGGGGGGTAAAGTGCCTTGCTCAAGGGCACAATGGCAGGAATGTATGATTTGATACCAGCAACCCTCAGGTTGCCAGCTCAGTTCCTGCCAGATTTTTCCAGTTGGACCCGGGATTCTAATTTTCAAACTTTTGGTTGCTGGCTCGCCACCCTAACCACTAGACTACCTGCTGCCCCAGTACAGTATGTATACAGTATGTCCAGACTTGACATTTGAGATGAGGCAAAGGTCACCAAGGAGCTCTAGCGAAGCTAGCCTAATTGCAGCTCGTGTTTTTGTCAGTGTAGTTTTGTTTTTAACCGTTGATTGAGCTCCACATCATTCGATACGGGTCACGGCTGGACCGCGTGTCTTTTTGAATTTAGGTGAAAGTAACAGACCCCAGACGCATCAATAAGTCACTGTAACCAAGTACAAATCAAGTTGTACGTTTTGGTGCATGAGTGAGTCAGCTTCTCTCCTAACTTAGGTAATGCAGAGCTGCATATTCATTTCCACACAGGTGACCATTGCAATCAGAGTAAGCGTTGTGTTCTGTTCCTGCCCACGTCACCAGACAGTAATAACACTCACATCTGACTAATGAGCTTTGAGTTGGAGGAGAAAGATTTCTCTCTCTCCTCTTCCTTCCCTCAGTATGTGTGGTAGAAAGTACTATATATTTTTTTACGTCAGGGGTTTGTCAGGTGCATGTTGGTTTGGTTACTAGATGACTGCAGGACACGTGGAGCTTTTCTATGGTGCTATAACCTTCATTCGTTGTGTTCTTGTGACGGCTTCAAATTCTTCTCTCAACATGGCTGGCCTACAAGCACAGTGATGTAAGTCGGCATTGAAAGAAAGGATACGTGTTTTCAAGGTTGTCCCATGTTCATTATACACTTAGTGCACAAAGCATTAGGAACACCTTCCTAATATTGATTTTGCCCTCAAATCTTTAGTCTTGACTATTCACCCACTGAATGGCACACATACACAATCCATGTTCTTTAACTTGTCTCCCCCCCTTTATCTACACTGATTGAAGTGGATTTAACAGGTGACATCAATAAGGTATCATAGCTTTCAACCGGTCTGTCATGGAAAGAGGTGTTCCTAATGTTTTATACTGTTTAAATGCACTCAACAGGAAAAAGTCAACTTGGCGTATCGATCGCGTCTTATCTTTTTGGAAAAACTCTGCTGTCTTGCAATTCTGCTGTCTTGTTAAACAGTCACCAAGGCTCGAGCCCAATACCACATTTTCATAAAGGTTGCAATTTAATGAGGGGAGGGTGGAGGGGTGTTGATTGTGTGCCCACGAGTGGTGGTATGGAGTTAGACCTCTTGCGGTCTCTAAATCTCGGCCTCGTCGCGTGCGTATGCTGATTACAGTATGGTCAAGGTTGAGCCTCCTACACTGCTCTATGCAGGTTATAAATATTCATACTCCTGCGCCCACACACTGGCTAGCACGGCCTAATAGCCTGCTTAAAGATGACTAGAGAGAGAGAGAGAGGTGTAAGATGAGTGGAGTAGTATAAAACGCCTGCCATAGCATAATCCTCCCTCTAAAATGGCTTCCCTGGTCTTCATCATCAAATGGGAAGTGATAAGTTATTCTTGTGATTAAATTACAGGCGTAGGTGGAGGAGCGAGTCGGTGAAATGAATAGATGGACGTTTTGGCACGAGACAGCGGTTACGAGGGTAGTTTTGCCTTTTGAAGGTGTTGGAAACGTCTGCATCGTGGTGGTGAGTGTGAGGCGTGCAGAAGTGGTAATGTTGCAGATTACGCCCTCTACGCAGGTCACGGGGTTAATGAAACGACTGATGAGAAACACAATTTGCCTCCCGTCCATCTCCCTTCGCCTAGAAAGAGCTCCTTTCTAGTTGTGTTTTTCTCACCGGGGTGACGGGGGGAAAACATCTCAAAGATGAGTTTTTAATCTCTTTAACATTTCCATGTCCTACTCAGGAGTGACACGGGGGCTCTGTTGATCTGGAATTGTCTATGACCCCTGCCACGCCGATGGAGTGCCCGAAGGACCCGTGACATGTTTATCCTATCAGAACCCATTTTACGGCTGCCTCCCTTTTCCTCAGAGTAGGGAAGTACGGGAGGAACATGGAGTATAATGATGATGAGGAGGGTTGTAATTGCAGACCTACACAGTTTGGTCCATAGTCTTCACAAAATTGTGTCAGACCACCAGAACTGTTGAGTCAGGCCAAACGCTACATAACATCCAATGATAATGTAAGTGTAGTCTGGGGAGGCTGTAAAATGGATTCCAGTCTAGACCGATTACACAGGTTTATTTCTCTGTAGTCTTCCAACACTCTCTCAGCCTGCTTCAGATAATGTGTTTGTTGCTGTCAGCAGTTTGCTCGCAGGTAGTGTTTCTGATGTGTTCTTGGTGACAGGTGTGCTGGGCCTACTCTCTTTCAGGATCAATCGAAGTGATTGCAGACATTTGTTTACCATGTTATCAAACATTCTCGACTGATTACCGTCATCACAATCAAATTCTATTTTATTGGTCAGTAACATATTTAGCAGATGTGATTGCTGGTGTAGCGAAATGCTTGTGTTCCAAGCTACAACAATGCAGTAATATCTAACAATACACACATTTGAAAGAATGGAATTAAGAAATATATGAATATCAGATTGCGCAATGTCGGAGTGGCATTGACTAACATACAGTAGAATAGAATACAGTATATGCATATGAGATGATTAAAGCGGTATGTAAACAAGAGACCAGTGTTCCATTATTAAGTGACCAGTGATTCTATCTACATCGGGCAGCAGCCTCTAAGGTGCAGGGTTGAGTAACCGGGTGGTAGCTGGCTAGTGATGGCTATTTTGCAGTCTGAAGGCCTTGAGATTGGGAGACAGTTTCTGTCTCCCAGTCCCAGCTATGATGCACCTGTACTGACCTCGCCTTCTGGATGATAGCGGGGTGAACAGGCCGTGGCTCGGGTGGTTGATGTCCTTGATGATCTTTTTTGCCTTCCTGTGACATTGGGTGCTGTAGGTGACCTGGAGGGCAGGTAGTTTGTCCCGGTGATGTGTTGGGAAGGTCACACCACCCTCTAGAGAGCCCTGCAGTTGACCATTTCAGATGGTCAGTGATGTGTTGGCCAGGTCACACCACCCTCTAGAGAGACCATTTCCGATTGTCAGTGATGTGTTGGGAAGGTCACACCACCCTCTAGAGAGACCATTTCAGATGGTCAGTGACGTGTTGGCCAGGTCACACCACCCTCTAGAGAGCCCTGAACACTGAGGAATACACTCTTTGCCGCATGTTTTTTGCACAACATGACAACATTCCCTTTGCATTCTCTCTCCAAGTTTCTACAGACGGTTCTCTGTCCACCCGCCTTTACACTCTCATTCTGTTCTCTGAAATTAGGTTGGAGGGAGAGGAAGGAAAAGAGATGGGAGGAGAGACAGAAAAGGGAAGGAGATGCAAAGAGAGGCAGGTGGTTAGACAGAGCGGGAGAAATAGGATTGACTTTACTTTCAGCAGGCTGGGACTTCAGAGGACCTGTGGAGCCCTTTTCTGTTTTAACATCCGTATCTTTAATTCACTTATCAAATATCAGCGTCCCGGAGAGATGATACATGGAGGGGCTCCTAACCCCGGCATCCATTACCCTCAACCCACTGTTTGATTAATGCCTTGCCCGCAGAGAAATATGGTATTGAGCCCGGGCATCGTCACGGTAACAAGAAGCTCTTCTTGGCCTTGATGAGAAGTGGCAGTATAAGGTACTTAGACCCTCCTTTTGACACTTTCTTTTGGGAGGATTCTAGCCGCTGTTTTTATGCATGTGACAATCAGCAGAGGGCACAGGAAAGACCGGAGGTGAGGCAGTAGACACCTTCGTTGATACTCAAAGGGAACATACAAGTTCCCATTGACTTAAGGCCCCGTTAGAATTATTGTAACAGAGCTGCAATAACATGCTCGTCTATTTTAATGTGTGGTCTGAGATAATGACTCACCTGAAGCAAGGAGGGGTCTTAGTGCATAATAGTCAACCTGACTCATTACTGTTTAGCTAACACAGGGAAGGAGACCTGCTTGTACCTGGGCTCTGTTAGCCTGAGAGTTTAATTAACTCAGTAGAGACTGAGGGGGGTACTCCGCATGCACACACACACACTGAAGCGCCATGCCAAGGACATCTCTCAAGTGAAGCTGACTGAACCACAGATCAGGGAATTGGAGAGAGGCTTCATGCCTCATTTTCCTCCCTCCTACACTCATCCTTCTATCCCTGTCTGTTCTTCTCCCTCTCTTTCCTCTATCCCCCCATTAGAGGGGATTTTTATTTGAGGTCCTATCCTTCTCAGGACCAAAGGGAGGGGTACCCAGCAGACGAGAAGCTGGGCGGTAACAAGCTCCAGTCACAAACAGTCTCCAAGGGCTTTTCCTGCTCTACTCTACAGTGTGTTAGAGATTATAGGTGTTCCACTTGTTCAGCAAATGAGAGTTAGCCAGCCAGCCAATTTCGGTGTGTGTCCTTCACCGTTACACTGCGACCGGGTCTACCTGGTAATAACAGGCTCTCTGACGATGGCGATTATCCCATCTCTCTGTAATGCGCCAGTCTCACTTGAGTCATCTGTAAGCACACACCCCTCTCTCTCACTCTCTCTCTCCCAGCACTGCAGTGTTGCTGCTGCACCGGCACACTGCATGGCACTTCTGCCTTCAGAGCACGTCTTGGCCTCTTAGCTCGCCCCACGTCTCACTTTCATGCTTAATTACCTGCCAAGATAGGACCAAGAAGACACACGGTCAAACACGCCATGACGCCAGTAACATAAATACAAGGAGATTGGGGGAAAAGTAAAGCTATAAAAAAATGTGTGAGGAGGTTGTGTGATGAGGTTTTAATAGCGCAGGTGATTGGTGGTGCGTGGCAAATCTAACCCTCCCTTCTCTCTTCTGGCTGTATAGGCCTCCTCTCTTCTGGCTGTATAGGCCTCCTCTCTTCTGGCTGTATAGGCCTCCTCTCTTCTGGCTGTATAGGCCTCCTCTCTTCTGGCTGTATAGGCCTCCTCTCTTCTGGCTGTATAGGCCTCCTCTCTTCTGGCTGTATAGCCCTCCTCTCTTCTGGCTGTATAGCCCTCCTCTCTTCTGGCTGTATAGCCCTCCTCTCTTCTGGCTGTATAGGCCTCCTCTCTTCTGGCTGTATAGGCCTCCTCTCTTCTGGCTGTATAGCCCTCCTCTCTTCTGGCTGTATAGCCCTCCTCTCTTCTGGCTGTACAGCCCTCCTCTCTTCTGGCTGTACTGGCCTCCTCTCTTCTGGCTGTACTGGCCTCCTCTCTTCTGGCTGTACTGGCCTCCTCTCTTCTGGCTGTACTGGCCTCCTCTCTTCTGGCTGTATAGGCCTCCTCTCTTCTGGCTGTATAGCCCTCCTCTCTTCTGGCTGTATAGCCCTCCTCTCTTCTGGCTGTATAGCCCTCCTCTCTTCTGGCTGTATAGGCCTCCTCTCTTCTGGCTGTATAGGCCTCCTCTCTTCTGGCTGTATAGGCCTCCTCTCTTCTGGCTGTATAGCCCTCCTCTCTTCTGGCTGTATAGCCCTCCTCTCTTCTGGCTGTACTGGCCTCCTCTCTTCTGGCTGTACTGGCCTCCTCTCTTCTGGCTGTACTGGCCTCCTCTCTTCTGGCTGTACTGGCCTCCTCTCTTCTGGCTGTACTGGCCTCCTCTCTTCTGGCTGAACTGGCCTCCTCTCTTCTGGCTGTACAGGCCTCCTCTCTTCTGGCTGTATAGGCCTCCTCTCTTCTGGCTGTATAGGCCTCCTCTCTTCTGGCTGTATAGGCCTCCTCTCTTCTGGCTGTATAGGCCTCCTCTCTTCTGGCTGTATAGGCCTCCTCTCTTCTGGCTGTATAGCCCTCCTCTCTTCTGGCTGTATAGCCCTCCTCTCTTCTGGCTGTATAGCCCTCCTCTCTTCTGGCTGTATAGCCCTCCTCTCTTCTGGCTGTATAGCCCTCCTCTCTTCTGGCTGTATAGCCCTCCTCTCTTCTGGCTGTATTGGCCTCCTCTCTTCTGGCTGTTTTGGCACTATATACTGCACTCAATACCATCTACTGTATCTTGCCTATGCCGCTCTGTACCATCACTCATTCATATATCTTTATGTACATATTCTTTATCCCCTTACACTTGTGTCTATAAGGTAGTAGTTTTGGAATTGTTAGCTAGATTACTTGTTGGTTATTACTGCATTGTCGGAACTAGAAGCACAAGCATTTCGCTACACTCGCATTAACATCTGCTAAGCATGTGTATGTGACAAATAAAATAAAATTTGAATTTGATTTGAGTGCCTCACCCTGGCCTATCTGTCTGTCCCTCTCCTATAGTTGATGAAGAGGAGCTGAGGAAGAAGATCACAGAGGATCTGCAGAAAGGCCTGTTGAAGGAGAGGGCGAAGGCTGAGCAGGAGCTGCAAGCATGGTGAGACACGCACATGTCCCTATGAACCACCATGGTTAAACACCACCACATCAGCCTTACCTGTCCACTGTAGTACAGTAACTGTCCTCGAACAGCCTCATACAAAACAATGCAGTAGGTGTTGGAATGTATCCTGTCTAAGCCCCACCCCTGACCATAGCCCTTCCATTAACCTCTATGGGACTGAGCCACACCCTTAGACTTGCCCAGAAAGATGCACAGCTGTAATCGCTGCCAAAGGTGATTTGAACATGGTTGAGTACTTATATAATCAAGATGCAGTATATTAGTGTTTTACTTTTCATATAATTATTATTATTTTATACAAATGTGAGAATGTTTCTTTGACGACAAATGGCAATTAAATCCATTTTAATCTCACTTTGGAACACAACACACTGTGGAAAAAGTCATTGGGTGTGAATACTTTCTGAATGTACTATATAGTTTCCTGATTCCAGAAGAATGGGAGAGAAAGCACACTTCTGCAGAAACTCCCTGCCAGTTCTGTGTTCCATTAATAGTAAAAAAGGTCAGATTCATCCCTTCTCCCACATGTTCAATCTATTTATCTTCCGAAGCACATCAGCGTTTATTTCGTCCCCCTTACCTCCTTTTTTTGGGGCTCAATTAATCATGCCTGGGAGAGGGCGCCATCGAGATGTAATTTCCTGGGTGCTGAGTGGGTGATCTATTAGCCAGCCTTGATGAGGCATCGTGACTTCCTTCCCAGCGCCTTCCCCACTTCTCGCCTGCATCCCAAATGCCTCCCTATTCACTATATAGTGCACTACTTTTGACCAGGGCCCACAGGTGTAGCTATTGCACTCTGGTCAAAAGTAGTGCACTATGTAGGAAATAGGGTGCCATTTGGGGTGTGAAACTCCCTTTTCCTCCCCTCTTCGCCACAATAGAGCAGGTGCATGTCCCATCAAGTCTGATAAACACATCATTCCCCTCTAATGGTACTGGATGGGCTCCAAAGACTTACCAGTGAATGACTAAGTCGTTTAGCCTAGCGCTTAATGTAGCTGCTATTACAGTTTGGATGGGAGATGCCCCAAAAGAGTGAATGGGAGGGGCTAGCATTAGACTATGGCTATTAAGGTTTTTTGAGGTATGTTTAAGGGAGGCTATTCACAGGAACAAAGATCATTGTTTAGTTTTTGAGTTGTTTTGTCTTTTATTGATGTAAATGTGTGTTGCGTATGGACCTCTATTCAGAGAAGTAAACCTACTGTACCAATTTGAGTGTAAATTGTGGCCTGCAATGAATTCTGTTCATGATGATGGTGATGTCGCTGTGGGCTCAGACTGCCTCAAGTCCTCCACTTATTTGGTTGACCTCTTCACTGTTTCAGGTGCTTTTTGTTACGTTTTATGAACAACAGTCATTCAAAATTAAAAAGCAATCATCTGTAAGTTGTTTGCCAGCATGCATGCTCTCCAATTGTGTGTGTGTGTGTGTGTGTATGTGTGTCCCTCTTAATACCGTGGTGTAATCATTAGTAAAACAGCTTTACGGGTCATCGTTGTTGATCTGGCTGGTCTTTCCAGTCGGGCCCAGGCACTAACCTGGACAAATTGCTATTGATAAAGAAATGTATTTCCTGTCAGCCATCATAAAATAGAATTTAGAACGAGCATCTGTCTTGGTTTATATGGCATTGTTGGCTGAAGCAACAGGGTTTGGAAGAGGTAGTGCCTGTCGCATCTCCCAGGCTTGAGTCCCAAATGGCACCCTATTCCGTATATAGTGCACTACTTTTGACCAGTGCCCATAGGGTTCTGGTAACATTTAGTGCACTATATAGAGAATAGGGTGCCATTTGGGAAGCAACACCATTAAAGGAAAGTACGGGGCTTTATTGACCATGATGCTGTGCTGCTTGGATGGACAGAATCAATATTTCCCTTAATGTCTTGTCCCCACCAAGTTCTCTCCTCTCTGATGTTTTTTATGATGTTTGTGTTTTCATTTGGCTTTAGTAGAGCCAACGAGTCTTGGGAGTGAGACTTGGAGAAGATAATCCACTATAAGATGTTTAACTCCCTTTGCCGTGTGACTCACTCATGTTTAGGCCTGAAGACATTGTGTGAATGTTCACTTTTCAAAATGGTGGAGGGGGAAGAGGTGGTTGACACACATGGCCAGCATACAGTTTGGAACAGAGTGTCTCCAGGATGTTGGATGTGGATTTTCAGCAACTGTAGCTGTTAACAGATGGGCCTAACATGCTGACCACACCGCCTGCATTGCAAAATACATTTACACGTTACTCAATCATTTCATCCTAATTGTCTGCGAGTGCCAACGAGCGCCTGCGTAGCCAGGCACTAAAATAGAACTTGGTTCTATTTTGGACGTGTGACACGCTGCAAGTCCCGCCTCTCCCATCTCCTCATTGGTTTTTAGGAGCATGTATACATGAAAGATGGAGGTCCACACTCAGTCCATTTGGCAGTGGTAATGCACCTTAAAGTTGGTTGCCAAACACCATATAAAATCCATATAAGAAGAATTAATGAGGAGATTAACTAGGTTTCCCCTTTTTATCTGTGGATAATTGTCAGAGTAGAGAACACATGATTGTGTGACTCAACATGGGTCAGACTTCTTCAAAGATCCAGCAAAAACACAAAAGCACCATGTGCATTTTGGATAAAATAACAAGCCAATGTTTATCTCCCAGGACACATTATCTAGCAACAGCAACCTAGCTAAATGTCCATGAATGTTTCATGTGTGTTTCGACCTCTCCCCGAATTGATATTGTTGGTTTCTTAACTTGCGTATCCTGAAGGTGTCTGGTGGGGATAGACAAAATTAACACATGCGCGGTGGCACACGCAGACGCACGCGCAGAGCTGGTTTGGTCTGCATTTAAGGTCTTTGAGTTGGTAGGTGAATGGTAGGCTAACACTACTCTGTAAGGTCTTTTGAGTTGGTAGGTGAATGGTAGGTTAACTCTACTCTGTAAGGTCTTTGAGTTGGTAGGTGAATGGTACAGTAGACTGACTCTACTCTGAGGCATTGGCCTTCTCTCCTCTCCAGGATATCTTCCTTCTCTGCTAATTTTTCATCTTTAATATGTCATGTCTGTCTTTTTTTCTTCTGTTTTCTATTCATTTGAATTTTTTGGGGACAAGGTCCACCATTATCTTTTAATTGAAAGATGTCGGCACAGAAGGCTCTTTTGCAGCTTCGCCATCAAAGGTAATTTAACTACGATGGTGTTTAGCAGATGACTTGTGATCAGGAACCTGTGCTGGAATAGAGGTGTCATGACCAGCTAGCCTAAGATTGGATTGTTTGAAACTTAACTGGTAGTGTTGACTGTAGTAAAAACTGACAAAGAGTCAAGGTGTGGAGTTATGAATGAAACCCATAGTGTGAAGCTGTCACAGGCATTTAGTGACCTGTGAATTTACCTGGGTCTCACTTTGCAGTAGTTCACTCATTCCCTCCTCGATCATTCCTGGTGTGTGTGTGTGTTATCCAGATGTTCATACCACACCAGGGTATGCAGTATTACCGGACGTGCACAAAACAATTTAGGCAACAGGGATCTTGATCCAGAAGGGGATTGAATGTCTGCTGTAACCAAGAAGCTTGATGTTGACATCTAGCCACTTAGCTAGCAAGTTAGCAAACTAAATCCATAGCTGGAGTCCTGAGCTGGACACCATTTATTTGACACCTCTAAGATATCTTATAGTTAGACCGCTGCACCACTAAGTTAAGTATAAGGAACTGCGTCTCAGTGCAAGAGGCGTCACTACAGTCCCTGGTTCGAATCCAGGCTGTATCACATCCGTCTGTGATTGGGAGTCCCATAGGGCGGCGCACAATTGGCCCAGCGCTGTTCAGGTTTAGCCGGGGTAGGCCGTCATAAGTCGTTGTTCTTAACTGACTTGTCTAGTTCATTTTTTAATTGAACCTGAATTTAAATAAGCAGCGTAGCACGCACCCCCACAGCCCCTGTGAGTCGCCTCAACAACAACCAAAATATACTGTATTGAAGATCATGCCGTCATTATTTAGAAAGAAATACCACTGTATACGGTATATCGCCCAAGCCTAATGTGTGTTTGGTGTTACAACTAAGCTGGCCAGTTGGTGCCATGCTTCATTAAATGTAGAGATCTGCAGTGAAACTGCTGCTACTGCTTACAACCTCTGTTAGAACACACAACCAATACAGGATAACCCCCAAAATGGGCTTCAGGAATATCTCTCACACACACACACACACACTCTCAGTCCCCCTCTCATTCTCACACGCAAATACACACACAGAATATGTGTGGAGTGTTAATTTGCGGGCGGCCCTCTCTTATTTAAGGCGGGGTGGCTGCAGGGAGCAGATTTTCTGAAGACTCCTCTGAGAGGCGTCAGAGCAGAAAGGCACCAGAGTGAAAGAAAAATGCAGTACTCTTCTCGCTCTCGACCTCATATTCTCTTTCTCTCTCTTGACTTTTATTCTCTATTTACCTCTTCTATTCTCTCTTGACCTCTCTATATTTACCTCTCCTCTTCTCTCTCCCTCTTGACCTCTATCCTCTATATTTACCTCTTCTCTCTCTCGACCTCCTAGCCTCTCTATTTACCTCTACTCTCCTCTTCCTTTCAAATACCACACAGCTCTTCTCTCTGTCCCTCACTGCTTACTGCTGTGCCCTCTGATTGGGGTTGACCTGTGGTGGCCCCTAAGCACTGTGGGAGAAAAAAAGAGGCTCAGCATGGATGCCACTCAGACTGATACTCAGACAGGGACAGACAGACACAGGTCTCACTTCTCAGGTTGTTCCTGTCACCACCGGGCATGCCTGCGTTGAATTAAGTGGGACACAGTGGTGAGTCCAGGTGTCACTGTGATGTGTGGTGAATGTGGCAGTAGGTGTCTCTGAGTGCCACTGTGTTTAACACCAGAACCACTAGAGCAGTCATTTGGACTGCTTAATCAATGGCATTATAGTGAATATAAGTGTCGATATGACAGCAATCAAATAGTCAATTATTGTCAGCTCGTGCTTACATGGTATGAGTCTCCAGGCATTGGCATCAGTTGGGGCATGTCCATGTTACATAAACAATGAAAGCTGGTGAGTGGGTTGCAGATGTAAGGTCATCAAAAAAAGAAACGTCCCTTTTTCAGGACCCTGTCTTTTTAAAGATGATAAGTAAAAATCCAAATAACTTCACAGATCTTCATTGTAAAGATTTTAAACACTGTTTCCCATGCTTGTTCAATGAACCATAACCAATTAATGAACATGCACCTGTGGAACAGTCTTTAAGGCACTAACAGCTTACAGACGGTAGGCAATTAAGGTCACAGTTATGAAAACTTAGGACACTAAAGAGACCTTTCTACTCACTCTGAAGAACACCAAAAGAAAGATGCCCAGGGTCCCTGCTCATCTGCATGAACTTGCTTTAGGCATGCTGCAAGGAGGCATGAGGACTGCAGATATGTCCAGGGCAATAAATTGTAATGTCCATACTGTGATAACACCTAATACCGCGCTACAGGGAGACAGGACGGACAGCTGTAACAAAACCTGCACAGGATCGGTACATCCGAACATCACCCCTGCGGGACAGGTACAGGATGGCAACAACAACTGCCCGAGTTACACCAGGAACGCACAATCCCTCCATCAGTGCTCAGACTGTCCGCAATAGGCTGAGAGAGGCTGGATTGAGGGCTTGTAGGCCTGTTGTAAGGCAGGTCCTCACCAGACATCACCGGCAACAATGTTGCCTATGGGCACAAACCCACCGTCGCTGGACCAGACAGGACTGGCAAAAAGTGCTCTTCACTGACGAGTCGCAGTTTTGTCTTACATGGGGTGATGGTTGGATTTGCGTTTATCGTCGAAGGAATGAACGTTACACCGAGGCCTGTACTCTGAAGGGGGATCGAGGTGGAGGGTCCGTCATGGTCTTGGGCGGTGTGTCACAGCATCATCGGACTGAGCTTGTTGTCATTGCAGGAAATCTCAATGCTGTGCGTTACTGGGAAGACATCCTCCTCCCTCATGTGGTACCCTTCCTGCAGATTCATCCTGACATGGCCTCCAGCATGACAATGCCACCAGCCATACTGCTCGTTCTGTGTGGGATTTCCTGCAAGAAAGGAATGTCAGTGTTCTGCCATGGCCAGCGAAGAGCTCAGATCAATCCCATTGAGCACGTCTGGGACCTGTCCCTCCCCCCAGAAATAAATGTCCGTGAACTTGCAGGTGCCTTGGTGGAAGAGTGGGGTAACATCTAACAGCAAGAACGGGTAAATCTGGTGCAGTCCATGAGGAGGAGATGCACTGCAGTACTTAATGCAGCTGGTGGCCACACCAGATACTGACCGTTAGTTTTGATGTTCACCCCCCCCTTTGTTCAAGGACACATTATTCAATTTCTGTTAGTCACATGTCTGTGGAACTTGTTCAGTTTATGTCTGTTGAATTTTATGTTCATAGAAATATGTACACATGTTAAGTTTGCTGAAAATAAATGCAGTTGACAGTGAGAGGACGTTTCTTTTGTTGCTGAGTTTATTATTCTGCCATTTAACGTCCTGACCCCCTCCGTCTTGACTTTTCCTAAATAAGTCTATCACACAGTCATTCTTAGAATGTTAATATTAATCAGTTTTAGGAGGGAATGTCATCCGTTGCCCCTCACGACAGTTGAATTGAAGGTGCTGTGGTCCGTTGATAATCATGCTGATTTCCACGAAACTGAACCGGTTAAACTATACCCACACTAATTTCACAGATACAACAACAGATTAAATAAATGAAGGAGAAGTATGATGAGGGAGAAAGGTTGAGTTGATGAGGAAGAGGATGCATCATTAGGCCTAGGTCATCACCCGTTATGAATGAAGAACAGGGCGGGCCATTGTATTGATCTATTCTAATTATAATCTCTATATGGTATGTACTCTATCAGTCCACTGAATCCAAGCAGTTTTATCAGTCTACTTGTAGTACACAGTGTGAGCATCCATAACTTACAATGGCAAGAAGACCAAGACGAATGGGATGTACATGCTGCGTTAGCTCTGCTACGAGATCTGAATGAAAACGACTCGGATGGTGGGGAAGAAATGCATATCCTGGCATCTCTGCTGATTATTCTGATCCTCAGCCGTAACGGTACGCGCTGAGCAGGTGCCTGCGCCTCCACCAAATGAAACGGTGAGACAGGAGAGAGGAAATGATAGAACAAGCTAGTGACAATGCTACGGGCCGATTAGCAGCATAAAATGTCATCACTGAGAGAGCAGGCCCTACATCTCAGCAACACACACTTACCAGCGTTCCTTCTTTGTGACATGGACACGCTCCAACTGATGCCGTTACGTGAAGATGCACACCATGTAAGCACAAGCTGACAATAATTTACTGTTTTTGACTGCTGTCAAATCGACCCTTCTATTCATTGTAATATCAAATCCAATTTATTTATATAGCTCTTCGTACATCAGCTAATATCTCAAAGTATTGTACAAAAACCCAGCCTAAAACTCCAAACAGCAAGCAATGCAGGTGTAGAAGCACGGTGGCTAGGAAAAACTCTATAGAAAGGCCAAAACCTAGGAAGAAACCTAGAGAGGAACCAGGCTATGTGGGGTGGCCAGTCCTCTTCTGGCTGTGCCGGGTGGAGATTATAACAGAACATGGCCAAGATGTTCAAATTGTCGAATTGTCGAATTTGTGCAGAATTTGTGCTTTATAATGTGGCTACTGATGTTTTCATCATTTGACCGTTGGTCTTGTTGACTGTGCATCTTGGTAGTTGGGGTATTTTTCTTTTGCCCTTGTAAAAATGATCTGTTAGGGTGTTCCAGCACTAGGGTTGCAAAGGTTCGGCAACTTTCCGGTACATTTCTAGAATTTTTCCCAAAATTTTCCATGGGAAGTTAAGCCTGGGAATTTGGGGAATTTTTTTGCTTAAATTCATCAAAAAAAGTTAGCTTATAACAGTGAACCTTTTTTTGTGGGATACACAAGGCAATTCTAGGTCTTGTGGCATATTTTGGTAAAACTATTCCCAATTCAATGGAATTGCAGCCCTCTGTATGCACAGTGCACTCTTCCATCACATGTGCAGCTGATTCTCAAGATCTTGCACACTAATAAGATGCTATTGAGCCCACAGTACTACACTGTCTGAGTCAAGGACTACATGCTTTCTGGTACGTTTTGATTACAATACTGGGTGGGGTGAATATATTTTATGACATCATTTTTTGTTAACTAGTAAATAGTAGCCTACAGCGAAGTGTGTTTAAATAATTTCTAACTTGTTAACAGTTTCTGCTAGTTAGTTTTTGCTACCAGGTGGGTTTTAGCTTGCTTGAGCCTGCTGAGTGTTTTATTCACCTGTTTCCATACGTTTCATTTGAAAAACATTTCTTACAAAGGAGTTTGTTTTAATTTGACATTTTATTTAACTAGGCAAGTCAACTAAGAACAAATTCTTATTTATAATGACGGCCGAGGAACAGTGCCTTGTTCAAGGGCAGAACGACATATTTTTACCATGTCAGCTCGGGGATTCGATCCAGCATCCTTTCAGTAACTGGCCCAACGCTCTAACCTCTTGGCCACCTGCCCGCGGCAGGTAGGGTTAGAATTAGAGTTAGGGGTTAGGTTTAGGGTTAGGTGTAATGTTTAATCTAACTGCTTAACTATTTATCTGTACATGGACTTATATTATTATTTATTTTTTTACAAATGTTTTTCCTTCTAATCTTTACAGGGAAACGCCACGGGCACTATCTGATGTGTGGAGACGTTTCACTGCAGCTAATGTAGAAGGAAAAGCTGTGTACATTTGCAAGTACTGTGCCAAATCATATGTGAAGAATGCAACAAAGATGCAGAATAATCTGGCCAAGTGCATAAAGTTCCCTCTGCGCTCACAACAAGCAACCTCTGACAAAAGTCCCTCTACTTCTATTCGAGGTGAAAATGATGAATCGGACACCTTATTGATAGCAACAGCTCGTGGTCCTCCTGGAATCAGACACCTTATTGATAGCAACAGCTCGTGGTCCTCCTGGAATCAGACACCTTATTGATAGCAACAGCTTGTGGTCTTCCTGGAATCAGACACCTTATCGATAGCAACAGCTCATGGTCCTCCTGGAATCAGACACCTTATCGACAGCAACAGCTCATGGTCCTCCTGGAATCAGACACCTTATCGACAGCAACAGCTCATGGTCCTCCTGGAATCAGACGTTTTTTTGACTCAATGGAGGAACGTAGCCAGAGAAATGCTGATGAATGTCTTGCTCGAGCTGTATATGGAACTGGTTCACCTCTGATTCTCACAGGAAATGTGTATTGGAAGAGATTGCTGAATGTTCTTCGCCCAGCATACACCCCTCCAACCAGACATGCTTCTACTCATTTGCTGGGTGCAGAGTTCAACAGAGTTCAAGTAAATCATCGAGAAAGCCGACTGTATTGCAATCATCTCTGATGGGTGGTCGAATGTTCGTGGGAAAGGAATAATTAACTACATCTCCACCCCTCAAACCAGTATTCTACAAGAGCACAGACACAAGGGACAATGGACACACCGGTCTCTACATTGTAGATGAGCTGAAGGCAGTCATCAATGACCTCGGACCACAGTCGGTATTTGCACTGGTGACAGACAATGCTGCAAACATGAAGGCTGCTTGGTCTAAAGTGGAGGAGTCCAACCCTCACATCACACCCATTGGCTGTGCTGCTCATGCATTGAATCCGCTCCTCAAGGACATCATGGCACTGAAAACAATGGATACACTCGACAAGAGAGCCAAGGAAATTGTAATTATAGCAGCAATCTACCTCACCAAGCAAAGTGAGAAGAATAAGAGCACCACATTGGATCTGACCAGCAACACCCGTTGGGGTGGTGTTGTCATCATGTTTGACAGTCTCCTGGAGGGGAAGGCGTGTCTCCAAGAAATAGCCATATCACAGTCTGCTGACATGGACAGCCCCATCAAGAGGATCTTCCTGGACAATGTATTTTGGGAGAGTGTGTTAAACAGCCAGAAACCTATTGCAGTAGCCATTGCACTGATTGAGGGAGACAATGCCATCCTGTCTGATGTTCAGACTCTGCTTGCAGATGTCAGAGAAGAAATCCATACTGCCCTGCCCACTTCACTGTTGCTCCAAGCAGAGGAAACTGCAGTTCTGAAATACATCAAAAAGTGTGAAGACTTCTGCCTGAAGCCCAAACACGCCACAGCGTACAGGTTGGACCCCAAGTATGCTGGCAAGAGCATCCTGTCTGGTGCAGAGATCAACAATGCCTATGGTGTCATCAATACCGTGTCTCGACACCTTGGCCTGGATGAGGGCAAGGTTCTTGGCAGTCTGGCGAAGTACACTTCCAAGCAAGGGCTTTATGTCTACTTATGATAAGGTTAAAGGTTTGTGTTTCTGTCTCCATATGATATGGTAAATATATACAATGCAAAAAAACATCAACATTTTAAATGGTATTAATATTAATTTGCATATATTCCCGTTAATTCCCACGGAAAGTTTCCACCTCCTGATTATTCCCCAAAATGTGAAACCCTATCCAGCACACATGCTTTCTGTTTAATAGTTGTAACACAGCCTCCAAAAATACAATTGATTGAACACTTGATTCATTATTTTTTGTTTTATTATTGACATGTTTTACATATAGTCTACAGCAACATAAACTAATGAAAATGCTTTTGTTCTCATGTTACCTGAGACCATAAACACAACCAAATTAACATTTTTGTGATCGCCTATATGAAATGTATTAATTAGTGTTAGAATGTTGCAGTCAGAATGACTACTCACTAGCTGGAAGAGGAGGCCCAGCGGTTCTAGTGTTAGTACATACACACTTCACTATCACAGACGCCACATGAGGAACTTCAGAAAGCAGAACTTCCCCTCAAATAAAAACACACCTTATGGAACAGCGGAGACTGTGAAGCAACACAAACATAGCCACAGACACATGCATGTGTACACACACACGCACGATAACATTAAAAAAATATATATTTAACAAGGCAAGTCAGTTAAGAGCCAATTCCTATTTACAATGACGGCCTTCCGGGGAACAGTGTGTAAACTGCCTTGTCAGGGGCAGAACGACAGATTTTTACCTTGTCAGCTCTGGGATTCGATCCAGCAGCCTTTCGGTTACTGGCACAGCGCTCTAACCACTAGGCTACCTGCCGCACTATGTACACATTTTGTACTGTAGATATGTGGTAGTGGTGAAGAAGGGTCCTGAGGGCACACAGTGTGTTGTGAAATCTGTGAAAGTATTGTTTTCAAATAATGTAAACTGCCTTAATTTTGCTGGACCCCAGGAAGAGTAGCTTCTGGCACAGCTAATGGGGATCCATAATAAATACAAATAATTGTTCTACCATGACCCTGTTGGCTAGGCTCCCTCTCCTTGTTTGGCTAGTAATTGGTGCGTGTTGCTACGGCAGAGGTTCATATTCCCACTGTTCCTTGATAATACAGCGATAGCATTAACCTTCTCCCAGCATCTGTCTCTCCTCTTTAACCAGTTTGACATTTGGACTTCTTTCTCTATTTTAGATCACTCTTAATGACTGAGGACATATCTGTTTTGTTCGCTTCCTCCTCTCTCTCTCCATTTACATTTTAGTCATTTAGCTTATGCTCTTATCCGACTGACAGCAGTGAGTGCCTACATTTTTCATGCTGTTTCGCTGTGGGAATCGAACCCACAACCCTGGCGTTGCAAGCGCCATGTTCTACCAACTGAACCTCTCACTCACTCTCTCTCACACCTCCTTCTATTAATTTCCTTTGCTCCCTCCCACAAAAATGGGAAAATAAACCTAATTTTCCACCACCATGCTAGAGTGGCTACTGCTACTTCCTGATGTTGTGCCTGTGCTCAGCCAGGGGTAAACAACAGACTGCTGCAGTGTGCATCTTCCGGAATATATCTGAACATTTTGTTTTATTAAGGAAGACAGTACGCACACACCCCCCCCCCCCAAAAAAAAAAAATCCAGCAGCACGCTATTAAAACTACTTAAGGAGGAAACGGATGCCTTTGCAGTCTGAATGGAGGATGTTTTATGTACGAACCGGTCCCAGAGGGATACCAGTGTTTTACCGGCTGGGTACATTACGCCAAGACGAAAGTGAAGATGTATCACACACTAGCAACTGTCTAGGCCTTTTCTCTCCCTTCTTTTCAGTACTACCCTTTTATCAGAGGTGAGATGCATTCACGCCATTAACTTAGTAGCCTTATCAACATGTGGATGACTTGACACATGGCTGGTTGTGTGATTAAATGTCTTGCACTTATGGAGTGCGTCACCCTAGAAATGGAATCCACTCATCATAGAATGTTGACTTTGAATGGGTATGTCCACTCTAGTAAATATATTTCTTTACTTACACATAATCTCTAGAGCAGCTCACCATTAGGATGAGGCAGCACAGGTCCTATATGCCCTCACACCTGATACATTTCCTCATGTTGTCTGCCTCTCTCTGGGGAGTGTGTTTTCCCCTCAAGTTAATTGTCATTTCTGTAAACAACAATACAAATGAGTTAAGATTTCCCTCTCCCGCTAACACAGTCCATTAATAGCATTTTCTGCTTGTACCTTGTGTTTGCTTCTTTAGCGGAAAACAAAGGTATAATTAGAATTCACATTTGCTTTTTTCCTGTCTGCATAGTGAGAGAAGCAGCTTAGCTTTAGTACAGTGCAGGTCACACCAGGCGGCCTCATTGGCCAGGTGTAAGAGGGGCTCAACTCCTATAGAAAGGTGTTACTACTTCACTGACTTAGTACAGTGCAGGTCACACCAGGCGGCCTCATTGGCCAGGTGTAAGAGGGGCTCAACTCCTATAGAAAGGTTTTTACTACTTCACTGACTTAGTACAGTGCAGGTCACACCAGGCGTTCTCATTGGCCAGGTGTAAGAGGGGCTCCACTCCTATAGAAAGGTGTTACTACTTCACTGACTTAGTACAGTGCAGGTCACACCAGGCATCCTCATTGGCCAGGTGTAAGAGGGGCTCAACTCCTATAGACAGGTGGTACTACTTCACTGACTTAGTACAGTACAGGTCACACCAGGCGTCCTCATTGGCCAGGTGTAAGAGGGGCTCAACTCCTATAGAAAGGTGGTACTACTTCACTGACTTAGTACAGTACAGGTCACACCAGGCGTCCTCATTGGCCAGGTGTAAGAGGGGCTCAACTCCTATAGAAAGGTGGTACTACTTCACTGACTGACTGAAAGGTATAAGGTATCTGGAGCCACCCTCCATCACCTGGTTATACCAGCCTCTACCCTCCCCCCTCCATCACCTGATTATACCAGCCTCTACCCTCCCCCCTCCATCACCTGGTTATACCAGCCTCTACCCTCCCCCTCCATCACCTGGTTATACCAGCCTCTACCCTCCCCCCTCCATCACCTGGTTATACCAGCCTCTACCCTCCCCCCTCCATCACCTGATTATACCAGCCTCTACCCTCCCCCCTCCATCAGCTGGTTATACCAGCCTCTACCCTCCCCCCTCCATCACCTGGTTATACCAGCCTCTACCCTCCACCCTCCATCACCTGGTTATACCAGCCTCTACCCTCCCCCTTCCATCACCTGGTTATACCAGCCTCCACCCTCCATCACCTGGTTATACCAGCCTCCACCCTCCATCACCTGGTTATACCAGCCTCCACCCTCCATCACCTGGTTATACCAGCCTCCACCCTCCATCACCTGGTTATACCAGCCTCTACCCTCCATCACCTGGTTATACCAGCCTCTACCCTCCATCACCTGGTTATACCAGCCTCTACCCTCCATCACCTGGTTATACCAGCCTCTACCCTCCATCACCTGGTTATACCCCACCCCATAGCCTCCTTTACCCCTAGGAGTTGGGGTGGGGGGGGCTAACCCATCAATGATTCATCCCCAGCATTCAACAACATTATTCCCACATTAAAATTGCATGGTGCCTTTAAACCTCTTTGTTCAGAGGCGTTTGGTTTGGGCCCTGGGCACACCTCAGCACCGTTACACAAGACTGCCACAATCCATATCTACAACTCTGCGAGCGGGGAGACTTTGAGATTTTAAGGGGGAGGGGTCTTTGAGTAGATCTGACGTACAGTATTTTGGAATTCAACAGTTTGTTGACCCATATGTTATTTGATAGAGGTGTGTGTCTTTAACCAGAGAAGTGGGTTAATATGGGTGGGTTAATTGACCTTACCATATAGTGGTGACCTTAGTACATGTTGACCTAACATGATCACTGTTTGCCTGGCCTTAACCTCAACACCTACTGTATGTTCATGCCCTCAACCTTCAGACTGACTGAACATCTGTCAATTGTTTTTTTTAAGGACTCGTTAAGGACTCGCCATAACATTTGTGACGGCAATTTATTTTTCCTACTTTTTACTCTGTCACCAAAAGTGAAGTACTTCTTATTCACGGTCACTTTCATCGTGCTGAAAGCAGAGTGTTGTGTTTTGGGTGCCTCTCTGGAGTGGCTGAGGAGCACATGCAGTCCTCTCCAAAGTGATGATACCCCTCAATAACCTTCTTTTACACACCCTCGCCCTATTTCAAGTATCAAACCACTGAGCCATCAAAAAACACACCCAGCCCCAAACAGCCAATCTCCCAGTTCTTTAACCAAAGATTATAGTCTCTCTATCTCCACATGTGGAGGGGGGAAGGCATCCACCTATTCCCGGGAAGATGATTCCTTCCCCCTGGTAGGTACACACACGCACACACTTTCTCTCTTGCCAGTCTTCCACAGCGAATGAAAAATGTGTCCAATATCCCTAGACGGACAATAATGATCAGAAAGCAATAGAGGTGAGGTGGATAGATAGCACCTTGCCCTGCGATAGCCGTTTTGCTTGGGTTTGCACTTGTTAAGGGTGTGTGCGTGGGTTTTAAAGGTTTTGCTTTGATGCTGTTTCTCAGCAAGGCCCTCCCATTACTTCTCATTGTTACGGTGTGGACTTTTTGTCTTTTGTCTGAGTTGCTCTGTTGTTGGCCAGGGCTAATGGCCGCTCCTTTAGCTGCTTTCAACCCGATCTCCTCTGACTCCCTGGGCTCCTTCAGTGTCTTCAAAGGTCTGTAGGACCTGGTGGAGGGAAGGGGCCATTATAGATGATCTCAGAGCACACACACACCTGACACTAACACGCGGGCAGACAGGCATGTAAACACACACACAGAAGACCTGCACGCTCACTCACTATTCCACTGGAGAGATGGAATACAGAATGTTTTTATCTTTTGAAAAGGAATGTTATTCTACTGTGTGTGTGTGTGTGTGTGTGTGTGAGAGAGAGAGCCCATGATGGATGGAGAGTGCTGACATGTGCAGCTCAGTGGACTGCGAGACTGGACATGGCTAGACTCTCTCTTCTTCCCCCTCTCGCTCTGCTTCACTCTGAAAAACATTGCACGTCACCCCTGCTCCCCTCTGCTCTCTGACATCAGAGGTAGCAGACCAAACATCAGCTGTATATTGGGCCATTTCACCCAGGGCCAGTCAACCTATAGAAGGTCTTAGTGGTGGATGATGAACTGTTTGATTCGTCTATCAGTTTAATGATGGGTTGTTGTGGACTGGTGGTCATAGGAATGTTATTTTAATTTTGGTTGATCACTATCGGACCACCCATCTAGCTGTGATTTCTAGCCTTCCTGTTACTGTTTCAGCCATAGAATAGTTTAAGTTCTATTTTAGAGCGTAGGTTAACGTAGTTGATTTGATATATTTCCTCAGACAGTATTGTAGGCTAATTACACCCACATTTCTCCTCAGTGGTTCAGTGTGTCTTTACTTCACTTCCAGTGCCTTCTGAAAGTATTCAGACCCTTTATTCCACATTTTGTTACGTTACAGCCTTATTCTGAAATGGATGAGAAAAAATTATGTAATCAATCTACACACAATCCCCCATAATGACAAAGTGAAAACCGTATTAACATTTTTTTGCAAATGTATTGGAACAGAAATACCTTATTTATATAAGTATTCAGACCCTTTGGTATGAGACTTGAAATTGAGCTCAGGTGCATCCTGTTTCCATTGAGCATCCTTGATGTTTCTACAACTTGATTGGAGTCTGTGGTAAATTAACTTGATTTGGAAAGGCACACACCTGTCTATATAAGGTCCCACAGTTGACTGTACATGTCAGAGCAAAGACCATGCCATGAGGTCAAAGGAATTGTCCGTAGAGCTCCGAGACAGGATTGTGTCGAGGAACAGATCTGGGGAAGGGTACCAATACATTACTGCATTATTGAAGGTCACCAAGAACACAGGGGCCTCCATCATTCGTAAGTGGAAGAAGTTTGGAACCACCAAGACTCTTCCTAGATCTGGCCGCCCGGCCAAACTGAGCAATCAGGGGAGAAGGGCCTTGGTCAGGGAGGAGACCAACAACCCAATGGTCACTCTGACCGAGCTCCAGAGTTCCTCTGTGGAGATGGCAGAACCTTCCAGAAAGACAACCATCTCTGCAGCACTCCATCAATCAGGCCTTTATGGTAGAGTTGCCAGACGGACGCCCCTCCTCAGTAAAAGGAACATGACAGCCCACTCCAGAGTGCTCAGGACCTTAGACTTGGGCAAAGGTTCACCTTCCAACCGGACAATGACCTTAAGCACACAGCCAACACAACTCAGGAGTGGCTTTAGGACAAGTCTCTGAATGTCCTTGAGTGGCCCAGCCAGAACCCGGACTTGAACACGATCGAACATCTCTGGAGAGACCTGAAAATATCTGTGCAGCAACGCTCCCCATCCAGCCTGACAGAGCTTGAGAGGATCTGCAGAGAAGAATGGGAGAAACTCCCCAAATACAGATGTCCTAAGCTTGTAGCGTCATACCCAAGAAGACTCGGGCTGTAATCGCTGCCAAAGGTGCTTCAAAAAGTACTGACTAAAGGGTCTGAATACTTGTGTAAATTATTTATTTTTGAATACATTTGCATAAATGTCCCCCAAAAAGGTTTTACTTTGTCATTATGAGGTATTGTGTGTAGATTGATGAGGGGGAAACAAATCTATGTAATACATGTTAGAATAAGGCTGTTACCTAACAAAATGTGGAAAAAGTCAAGGGGTCTGAATACTTTATGAATGCACTGTATATTAGGCTGGCGTGTTTGATTCTAAACAGAGGAACAGTTTGGATCTCACTGTTCAGGGACCTTCCTTCACCAATCACACCAGCGCAGTGTAGCGATGAACGTGTTGCCAGGCAACTATAAGAATCTAATGCCTAGTGACGCTTCAAAAAGTTGCATCGTTCCAACTGCCTGGTGGGAAGTGTGTGCAGGTTTACCATCTCAAAATAACACTACTCTTCCTATGTAAATATGTCCGGGGGGGTTTCCGCAGGAAAGTGTCACGTCTAAATTAATCTCCAAACTTAGGGCTTTGAGGCATTTCAAAGCAAAGCCAGACTTGGTTAGAAAAACCTACTGCGTCATAGCTTTCAAACTTCAATTGATCATCTTCTGACATAACCTGTCTTTTTACCCTTTGTCATTTTCAAGTCTTCAATGTCGCCCTCTTTCTGCCAGCTGGCGAACCACAAGACCAGCTTGTGGATTTAAAGGGGAATAACGGCAAAATGTGCCTGTTCCTAAACCCCTCTGACTCATTGGACTGGAGAGTGAGGTAGAGCTGCGTCACGTGGTTATACAGCCCCCTCCCACTCACTGCAGCACCTGATAGAACTTTGTGGAATAACGCAAATCTACAAGAAAACATGTACGTTCTGTCACAGCTAAAATACTACATTCGGGAAGTACAATTGATTATTTGATATGGTATATACAGTACATTTTATGTTATGAAGTTGCCTTCTTTTCTGAGCAAGGAGCAAGGAGGACAGGAGACAACCTAATCCCGCCTCCCACTTTTACCTTGTAACCCCTTTGGACAGTTCACCTGCCTATCAACACTGTCCATTTTCCCTCTCTGACTGTCGGCTACATCCCTCGTTGCATGGTGTGATCTGATCATTACGGCAAAGTACATCTACTAAAATGAGAGGGAAAGACTAGTGAGTGTTCACCATAACGTCCAAGTCATAGAGGACACGTATGGGCTAAAAGGCTCATTTATGGAACTAATGTTTCATTTAGGTGAATAACATAGTTATGGCATCTGGGTGGTCACTACAGAGGACATTTCCTGATGAGCTCTTATTTAATGTGATACCAATTATTATAGTCCTGACAACTCGTTTAACTATTCCTGAGATATTCACTTACAAGAAACAATGTGACTATCAAACTCAGCAAAATTATAATTAATAATTACACACACTACTTTTCAGTTTTCATAAACTTGAGGTTTGTGTGTATATCGTGTGTGTGTGTGTACGTGTCTGCTTGCGTATGCTTATGTGCATCTGTCCTTTGTCTGTCTAGTGTTGTAAATGTTAACTGTCTGTCTCTGTCAGGCTGGAGGAGGAGAAGGTCCATGCTGCATCCTTTGCTGAGGCTGAGGCCCAGGCCAGTGTGAAGGATGAGGTGGGTCGTATCCTTGAGCTGGAGAGAGCCACGACCCATAATACCCTGACGCAAGCTGTCATGAGAGAGAAGGTCAGCGCTGAGGACGAGAGGCTACGCACCCAGCTTTACGTAAGTCCCTAACCCCCTCCAACCGTTTCTCAACCCCCCCCTTCGTCAATTGGTTTTGTTCCAGTCTCAGCCCAGCACGAACACTGACTTTCACAGTCATCAAGACCAGATGTTGATTAGGTGAATTACGTGTTTTAGTGCTGGGCTGGAACAAATGCCTGTACACCCACTAGCTAGGGGTTGATGACTGTAATGTCCCTGATGGCAGCTCATTTCCCTCTGTAACCAGAGTGATGATCACTGTGCTCCTCATAGGTGGGACCATCCCATAACCAAAACAGAGGACTATATAGTATTATCTTAGTATCTGTAAAACATCTTGTTCTGCTGGGCATCCTAATGCTATACCGTACTCCACTGAAACATGAGGACTATATAGTATTATCTTAGTATCTGTAAAACATCTTGTTCTAATGCTATACCGTACTCCACTGAAACATGAGGACTATATAGTATTATCTTAGTATCTGTAAAACATCTTGTTCTGATGCTATACCGTACTCCACTGAAACATGAGGACTATATAGTATTATCTTAGTATCTGTAAAACATCTTGTTCTAATGCTATACCGTACTCCACTGAAACATGAGGACTATATAGTATTATCTTAGTATCTGTAAAACATCTTGTTCTAATGCTATACCGTACTCCACTGAAACATGAGGACTATATAGTATTATCTTAGTATCTGTAAAACATCTTGTTCTAATGCTATACCGTACTCCACTGAAACATGAGGACTATATAGTATTATCTTAGTATCTGTAAAACATCTTGTTCTAATGCTATACCGTACTCCACTGAAACATGAGGACTATATAGTATTATCTTAGTATCTGTAAAATATCTTGTTCTGATGCTATACCGTACTCCACTGAAACATGAGGACTATATAGTATTATCTTAGTATCTGTAAAACATCTTGTTCTAATGCTATACCGTACTCCACTGAAACATGAGGACTATATAGTATTATCTTAGTATCTGTAAAATATCTTGTTCTGATGCTATACCGTACTCCACTGAAACATGAGGACTATATAGTATTATCTTAGTATCTGTAAAACATCTTGTTCTGATGCTATACCGTACTCCACTGAAACATGAGGACTATATAGTATTATCTTAGTATCTGTAAAACATCTTGTTCTAATGCTATACCGTACTCCACTGAAACATGAGGACTATATAGTATTATCTTAGTATCTGTAAAACATCTTGTTCTGATGCTATACCGTACTCCACTGAAACATGAGGACTATATAGTATTATCTTAGTATCTGTAAAACATCTTGTTCTAATGCTATACCGTACTCCACTGAAACATGAGGACTATATAGTATTATCTTAGTATCTGTAAAACATCTTGCTCTAATGCTATACCGTACTCCACTGAAACATGAGGACTATATAGTATTATCTTAGTATCTGTAAAACATCTTGTTCTGATGCTATACCGTACTCCACTGAAACATGAGGACTATATAGTATTATCTTAGTATCTGTAATACATCTTGTTCTAATGCTATACCGTACTCCACTGAAACATGAGGACTATATAGTATTATCTTAGTATCTGTAAAACATCTTGTTCTAATGCTATACCGTACTCCACTGAAACATGAGGACTATATAGTATTATCTTAGTATCTGTAAAACATCTTGTTCTAATGCTATACCGTACTCCACTGAAACATGAGGACTATATAGTATTATCTTAGTATCTGTAAAACATCTTGTTCTAATGCTATACCGTACTCCACTGAAACATGACCCGTCGGCTACATTTCAACATTTCCCAGTTTTACCACTTTTTAGCTTTTCATCTGCAGATGATATTCACATTTTGTCTGGATCTTGGAGCTGTGCCCTTCATATAACTTCTGTTGAAACTACTAGCAAATGTCTTGCAGTGCTGTTAATACTCTTCTGAGGACAGGAAGAGGTACAGGAGGTTAGAATTTAAATGGCTGCACTGTTAATTGGGCAGTTTAGCAGGAACCAGTCATGTATTTTTGTATTCTAGCTTGAATGCATAGAAATGACACTTCTTTCATATGAAATATTGCTCCCTTCCATCATTGGTTAAACACACACACACACACACACACACACACACACACACACACACACACACATCCATATGTGGTAATTGACAGGTCACGACTGGAGCGGTGACACGTCTCGGGTGTGTGAGCATAGCCGTGAACTGAAGTCTATAGAGCCGTCTGACCTGTGTGACCCCTTACACACACACACACACGCAATAAGAGCATTTGCATTACACACTAATACAAATGTGTAACAGGACAAATATAAGCACCCGCCAAATGATTGATTATTCTTAGACACACATGAACGAACATACACACACGCGCTAGCCCCTCAGAGACCTGAGAAATGAGGGGTTTCACTTCCACCATATCATTGTGATGATCACCACTATATGATTAGGTTAAACTGAAATTGATCTTCCTACAGGGCCCTCTTATATTTCACTGTCCCCTTATTTCCTTTATGATGTTGTGTCTGAGAAAGCCACCCTCATTTTAGAGAGTTATGGCTTTATTTGCTGTAAATAGCCCTTGTAAACATATAGCAAGACCAGCGTCATCCCTGCATTGCCTTGACAGCCAACAGATTCTCTCACAACCAGCGCACACACACACACATGCACAACACGCTCCCCGGAGAACGGGCCCTGTTTACAAACCTACGCTATTGATTATATAGCTCATTTCACACGCTCATTGCTGTAATAGAAAAATGAATCATTTTGGGGGGCCGAGACGCCATGGCGTGCCGCGATTCCACCACGCCGCAGGATGAGTGTATCAGGGATCCCTCGCTCGGAACGACGATCCAATCGAAAAAATTTAAAAGTGAGGGAGGTGGGGAGGAAGAGCTGGGACTCTATACGCCTTCAGCATCTGTGAAGAGAGCTGTTTTGTTCTTTGTCATCTTTAATTTAATGATTTTTTTGGAGGGAAGGAGGGAGGGATAGGACCAGCCATGTATCTCCATGTAAGTGTCTGTCCTCTCTTGGTGCTGTTAAAATAATGTCCGGATAGCTCAGATCAGTCATATGGACTGTAGCCCTGCCAACAACAAGTTGGCATGTGTTTACAACAACAAGTTGGCATGTGTTTACAACAACAAGTTGGCAAGGCTCCAGTTCTGGGGGCCAACGTGTTCCAAAAGATACTACAATGGGGAACGGAAGCAGGGCGGTAGCTCCACCTCCCTCTCTTTGCGAGTTCTGGGCAAGTCTGTGGGCCAAATGTCCCCTCCCCTTCTGAAATTCGCAAGATGTGAACACCTGTGAAATGGTGATTTGTCCAGATGATCAGTGGGGAAAACCTCTGCGCTCTGGGTTAAGGTTCAAGGTGAGACATGACATCTGACAGAAGTTAAGTTACCAGTACTGTTACATGCTTCTGTCCTGTACTGTACTGTAGAACGGGTCACAGCAGCGGCAGTCCTTGTAGTACAGGTCACAGCGGCGGCAGTCCTTGTAGTACAGGTCACAGCGGCGGCAGTCCTTGTAGTACAGGTCACACCAGCGGCAGTCCTTGTAGTACAGGTCACAGCAGCGGCAGTCCTTGTAGTACAGGTCACACCAGTGGCAGTCCTTGTAGTACAGGTCACAGCAGCGGCAGTCCTTGTAGTACAGGTCACACCAGTGGCAGTCCTTGTAGTACAGGTCACAGCGGCAGCAGTCCTTGTAGTACAGGTCACAGCAGCGGCAGTCCTTGTAGTACAGGTCACAGCAATGGCAGTCCTTGTAGTACAGGTCACAGCAGTGGCAGTCCTTGTAGTACAGGTCACACCAGTGGCAGTCCTTGTAGTACAGGTCACACCAGTGGCAGTCCTTGTAGTACAGGTCACACCAGTGGCAGTCCTTGTAGTACAGGTCACAGCAGCGGCAGTCCTTGTAGTACAGGTCACAGCAGCGGCAGTCCTTGTAGTACAGGTCACAGCAGCAGCAGTCCTTGTAGTACAGGTCACACCAGCGGCAGTCCTTGTAGTACAGGTCACAGCAGCGGCAGTCCTTGTAGTACAGGTCACAGCAGCGGCAGTCCTTGTAGTACAGGTCGCGGCAGTCCTTGTAGTACAGGTCACAGCAGTGGCAGTCCTTGTAGTACAGGTCACAGCAGTCCTTGTAGTACAGGTCACAGCAGCAGCAGTCCTTGTAGTACAGGTCACAGCAGCGGCAGTCCTTGTAGTACAGGTCACAGCAGTGGCAGTCCTTGTAGTACAGGTCACAGCAGTGGCAGTCCTTGTAGTACAGGTCACAGCAGCAGCAGTCCTTGTAGTACAGGTCACAGCGGCGGCAGTCCTTGTAGTACAGGTCACAGCAGCAGTCCTTGTAGTACAGGTCACAGCAGCGGCAGTCCTTGTAGTACAGGTCACAGCAGCAGCAGTCCTTGTAGTACAGGTCACACCAGCGGCAGTCCTTGTAGTACAGGTCACAGCAGCGGCAGTCCTTGTAGTACAGGTCACAGCAGCGGCAGTCCTTGTAGTACAGGTCGCGGCAGTCCTTGTAGTACAGGTCACAGCAGTGGCAGTCCTTGTAGTACAGGTCACAGCAGTGGCAGTCCTTGTAGTACAGGTCACAGCAGTCCTTGTAGTACAGGTCACAGCAGCAGCAGTCCTTGTAGTACAGGTCACAGCGGCGGCAGTCCTTGTAGTACAGGTCACAGCGGCGGCAGTCCTTGTAGTACAGGTCACAGCAGCGGCAGTCCTTGTAGTACAGGTCACAGCAGCGGCAGTCCTTGTAGTACAGGTCACAGCGGCGGCAGTCCTTGTAGTACAGGTCACAGCGGCGGCAGTCCTTGTAGTACAGGTCACAGCAGCAGTCCTTGTAGTACAGGTCACAGCAGCGGCAGTCCTTGTAGTACAGGTCACAGCGGCGGCAGTCCTTGTAGTACAGGTCACAGCAGCGGCAGTCCTTGTAGTACAGGTCACAGCAGCGGCAGTCCTTGTAGTACAGGTCACAGCAGTGGCAGTCCTTGTAGTACAGGTCACAGCAGCGGCAGTCCTTGTAGTACAGGTCACACCAGCGGCAGTCCTTGTAGTACAGGTCACACCAGCGGCAGTCCTTGTAGTACAGGTCACACCAGCGACAGTCCTTGTAGTACAGGTCACAGCAGCAGCAGTCCTTGTAGTACAGGTCACACCAGTGGCAGTCCTTGTAGTACAGGTCACAGCAGCGGCAGTCCTTGTAGTACAGGTCACAGCAGTGGCAGTCCTTGTAGTACAGGTCACACCAGTGGCAGTCCTTGTAGTACAGGTCACACCAGTGGCAGTCCTTGTAGTACAGGTCACAGCAGCGGCAGTCCTTGTAGTACAGGTCACAGCAGCGGCAGTCCTTGTAGTACAGGTCACAGCAGCAGCAGTCCTTGTAGTACAGGTCACACCAGCGGCAGTCCTTGTAGTACAGGTCACATCAGCGGCAGTCCTTGTAGTACAGGTCACAGCAGCGGCAGTCCTTGTAGTACAGGTCGCGGCAGTCCTTGTAGTACAGGTCACAGCAGGTACAGTCCTTGTAGTACAGGTCACAGCAGTCCTTGTAGTACAGGTCACAGCAGCAGCAGTCCTTGTAGTACAGGTCACAGCAGCGGCAGTCCTTGTAGTACAGGTCACAGCAGTGGCAGTCCTTGTAGTACAGGTCACAGCAGCAGCAGTCCTTGTAGTACAGGTCACAGCGGCGGCAGTCCTTGTAGTACAGGTCACAGCAGCAGTCCTTGTAGTACAGGTCACAGCAGCGGCAGTCCTTGTAGTACAGGTCACAGCAGCAGCAGTCCTTGTAGTACAGGTCACACCAGCGGCAGTCCTTGTAGTACAGGTCACAGCAGCGGCAGTCCTTGTAGTACAGGTCACAGCAGCGGCAGTCCTTGTAGTACAGGTCGCGGCAGTCCTTGTAGTACAGGTCACAGCAGTGGCAGTCCTTGTAGTACAGGTCACAGCAGCGGCAGTCCTTGTAGTACAGGTCGCGGCAGTCCTTGTAGTACAGGTCACAGCCGCGGCAGTCCTTGTAGTACAGGTCACAGCAGCAGCAGTCCTTGTAGTACAGGTCACAGCGGCGGCAGTCCTTGTAGTACAGGTCACAGCGGCGGCAGTCCTTGTAGTACAGGTCACAGCAGCGGCAGTCCTTGTAGTACAGGTCACAGCAGCGGCAGTCCTTGTAGTACAGGTCACAGCAGCGGCAGTCCTTGTAGTACAGGTCACAGCGGCGGCAGTCCTTGTAGTACAGGTCACAGCAGCAGTCCTTGTAGTACAGGTCACACCAGTGGCAGTCCTTGTAGTACAGGTCATAGCAGCGGCAGTCCTTGTAGTACAGGTCACAGCAGCAGTCCTTGTAGTACAGGTCACACCAGTGGCAGTCCTTGTAGTACAGGTCATAGCAGCGGCAGTCCTTGTAGTACAGGTCACAGCAGCGGCAGTCCTTGTAGTACAGGTCACACCAGCGACAGTCCTTGTAGTACAGGTCACAGCAGCGGCAGTCCTTGTAGTACAGGTCACAGCAGCGGCAGTCCTTGTAGTACAGGTCACAGCGGCAGCAGTCCTTGTAGTACAGGTCACAGCAGCGGCAGTCCTTGTAGTACAGGTCACAGCGGCAGCAGTCCTTGTAGTACAGGTCACACCAGCGGCAGTCCTTGTAGTACAGGTCACAGCGGCAGCAGTCCTTGTAGTACAGGTCACAGCAGTGGCAGTCCTTGTAGTACAGGTCACAGCCGCGGCAGTCCTTGTAGTACAGGTCACAGCAGCGGCAGTCCTTGTAGTACAGGTCACACCAGCGGCAGTCCTTGTAGTACAGGTCACAGCGGCAGCAGTCCTTGTAGTACAGGTCACAGCAGTGGCAGTCCTTGTAGTACAGGTCACAGCCGCGGCAGTCCTTGTAGTACAGGTCACAGCAGCGGCAGTCCTTGTAGTACAGGTCACAGCAGTAGTCCTTGTAGTACAGGTCACAGCAGCAGTAGTCCTTGTAGTACAGGTCACAGCAGCGGCAGTCCTTGTAGTACAGGTCACAGCAGCAGTCCTTGTAGTACAGGTCACAGCAGTGGCAGTCCTTGTAGTACAGGTCACAGCCGCGGCAGTCCTTGTAGTACAGGTCACAGCAGTGGCAGTCCTTGTAGTACAGGTCACAGCAGTAGTCCTTGTAGTACAGGTCACAGCAGTGGCAGTCCTTGTAGTACAGGTCACAGCAGCAGCAGTCCTTGTAGTACAGGTCACAGCAGCGGCAGTCCTTGTAGTACAGGTCACAGCGGCGGCAGTCCTTGTAGTACAGGTCACAGCAGCGGCAGTCCTTGTAGTACAGGTCACACCAGCGGCAGTCCTTGTAGTACAGGTCACAGCAGTGGCAGTCCTTGTAGTACAGGTCACACCAGTGGCAGTCCTTGTAGTACAGGTCACAGCAGTGGCAGTCCTTGTAGTACAGGTCACAGCAGCGGCAGTCCTTGTAGTACAGGTCACAGCAGTGGCAGTCCTTGTAGTACAGGTCACAGCCGCGGCAGTCCTTGTAGTACAGGTCACAGCAGTGGCAGTCCTTGTAGTACAGGTCACAGCGGCGGCAGTAATACAGAGAGACAGTTTAAAACTATTTTACTGGCTCCAAGGTTAACCCTGGGCCTTTACCATCTTTTAACACGCTCCCCCCAAGAGACTGGAGCTGGGTGTCCCAGGAGACTGGAGCTGGGTGTCCCAGGAGACTGGAGCTGGGTGTCCCAGGAGACTGGAGCTGGGTGTCCCAGGAGACTGGAGCTGGGTGTTAAACTGAGTGGGTACATGCAAATTGAGCACACACACACACACAGACACTCACAGATATTTGCACACAGACAACATTATTTTTTACACTTCTGTTTCTGTCTCTCTCTCACACTGGAGTAAAGAGCAGAAGAGGAGGGAAAGTCTGTTATTTTAGCAGAAAGCGTGTGATGATTTCCCTGTTTGAGAATTCATTTAGAGTTCTGGAGTTTAATAGAATCTGAGGGGTTATCACCGAGTCTGCGCCTATTTTACTCATGTAATTGTCAAGGCTGTCAGTCCTCTCATATGCCCGCTGTTCTTTTCAACTGGAAATGGACTTTTCCCTTTAAAAGACAGCCTAGGCGCCCGCCTTCTTCCCTCATTGTCGTTTTTCGGTGTTAACTCTGGGACGGCTGTCTCTCTCTCCTCATTGGCTACGTCCCAATTGGCACCATATTCCCTTTCTAGTGCCCTGCTTTTGTCACAAGTAGTGCAGTATAAAGGGAATAGGGTGTCATTTGGGAATCTACCAGTCTCTCTTCAGCCGCCAAGACACTTCCCCAACTGTCTTTGAAGTAGCACAGTGCTTTAAAATGGGGAAAAAAATAAGCAGTTTCATTACAGAAGTATGTTCACTCTGACTTCATGATTGATATTCAGAATAATGTACAGACACTCTGAATAATGTATTTCTCTGTAGACATTTTAAATATGAGGTTGGCATAGATACAAGCTACATTTACACATGGAGCACGTGAAATGCTTTTTTGATGACCCCTAACTTTGTATATGTATCGTTCCAACATGGGTCAATCAGTGTGTCACCTTTACATCGCACGACACGGACACTACGTAACGCGTTTGTAATGGGAAATGTAAAATTGTCGCAAAGGATTTGAAAACGGGCCCTTGGGAGCAGCATGGTTGCTGTACTAAGCCCACGTTGCAGCCTAGATGGTGCTTTCAGAGATGATTTGTGAAGTCATTTGCCGTACCACCGCCCTGCACTTAGCAGAGCACATTTATCAAATCAATGCTCTCTGGTCATTGATAAAGCCCAGCTTGATCATTCATGGTGTTCCTATGGAACCACCATTTTACATTCAGCCAGAGCAGTGGTTTTCAGCCTGTTATAAACAGTTTTACATTACTTTTCCCAATACAAACATCCATCTGTAATATATTTCATCTGCTACATTCACCGATAACATGAGGTCTAAATTTGACCGCTAAGATGTTTAATGTGAAACAATTCAGCCACTATGTGAATGGTGGTCCTCGAGCTTTTGATGGTGATTTGGGGGTCCCTAGAAAGGACAAGGTTGGGAGCCACTGAGCTAGAGGATCCTGTGCTACATTACCGGATAGAGAAGCTTTAAATGTCTTCTCTATAAGCCCACACCACTGCAAGGCTGCAACCCGTACGCTGTTGTGGGATTTGGTTCTTAGCAAGCCTGTCCCTGGATCTACAAAAAGTGATGCTTTGCTATTACAGCAAGTGTATTTTCTTCCCAATTATAAAGAAACACCTTGGTCTTATTGTTAAGTCTTGGGAAGAAAATACTGTGCTACAGCGTTACAGCATATAACCAGAGAGAGGCTGGATTTATTCCATGGAGGAATGTCAGTGAAACTGGTTGTAAGGGGAGTGATTGGAATACTAGGTGATAGAGGATGAAGAGGGGATGGGAAGAGGAGAGCAGGTGAATAAGATAGAGGATGAAGAGAAACAGAGTGTAGGAAGAGGAGAGCAGGTGAATAAGATAGTGGTTGAAGAGAAACAGAGTGTAGGAAGAGGAGAGCAGGTGAATAAGATAGTGGTTGAAGAGAAACAGAGTGGAGGAAGAGGAGAGCAGGTGAATAAGAGAGGATGAAGAGAAACAGAGTGTAGGAAGAGGAGAGCAGGTGAATAAGATAGTGGTTGAAGAGAAACAGAGTGTAGGAAGAGGAGAGCAGGTGAATAAGATAGTGGTTGAAGAGAAACAGAGTGGAGGAAGAGGAGAGCAGGTGAATAAGATAGTGGTTGAAGAGAAACAGAGTGTAGGAAGAGGAGAGCAGGTGAATAAGAGAGGATGAAGAGAAACAGAGTGTAGGAAGAGGAGAGCAGGTGAATAAGATAGTGGTTGAAGAGAAACAGAGTGTAGGAAGAGGAGAGCAGGTGAAGAAGATAGTGGTTGAAGAGAAACAGAGTGGAGGAAGAGGAGAGCAGGTGAATAAGAGAGGATGAAGAGAAACAGAGTGGAGGAAGAGGAGAGCAGGTGAATAAGAGAGGATGAAGAGACACAGAGTGTAGGAAGAGGAGAGCAGGTGAAGAAGATAGTGGTTGAAGAGAAACAGAGTGTAGGAAGAGGAGTGCAGGTGAATAAGATAGTGGTTGAAGAGAAACAGAGTGTAGGAAGAGGAGTGCAGGTGAATAAGATAGTGGTTGAAGAGAAACAGAGTGGAGGAAGAGGAGTGCAGGTGAATAAGATAGTGGTTGAAGAGAAACAGAGTGTAGGAAGAGGAGTGCAGGTGAATAAGTAAGGCCCGGGTATAGAGGCTAGCCTACATAAGCTCTACATAAGTCAGGCTGGAGCGGTAGAAGAAAGCGCTAGTTGTTGTGTTTTCTCTCCTCAGTCTCCTGATTCTACGAGGTATTGATTGGTCTTCTCATCAGGATGCATGTCACGTCGCCACGGCAGCAGGGCCCTATAGAACCCCCGGTACATCACACACAGTGGTAGAGGTGTACTGTGCTCGCATGCTCCCCACGCCATCCTGTAATGGCAACACCGCCATGGCATTAGCCACCAATTACGCGGCCTTCCAGGGGAATTGTCTCGATGGCCATTTAAGCCTGAGTGGACACACACATACACACACACAAGGCTGTATAGGCTAGTAGCCTGGATGTTCCTGTTTTATTTCTAACATTGATAGCCATACGCCTTGTGACTAAGAATAATTTATGACTATAGAGTTCTGTGATTTGGAGGTTGACTGGATGTTAACTTCCAAACTCAAAGTATTTGTTGTGTTTTTCTTTAGACCTTTGTGCTGCCTGTATCATATGTTCAACCCACAGTATCTCTACGTAGTCCAGTACACAGACTTGAGGATCTGCGTCAGCGCATTATCACACACCTATACTATTCCCACTAGTCTATACTATTCCCCCTACGACGTTAATAAAGCCCATTCCCCCTCTTCTACGACGTTAATAAACCCCGTTCCCCCTACGACGTTAATAAAGCCCATTCCCCCTCTTCTACGACATTATTAAAGCCCATTCCCCCCTGCGACGTTAATAAAGCCCGTTCCCCCTCTTCTACGACGTTAATAAAGCCCGTTCCCCCTCTTCTACAACGTTAATAAAGCCCATTCCCCCCTGCGACGTTAATAAAGCCCATTGCCCCTCTTCTACGACATTAATAAAGCCTGTTGCCCCTCTTCTACGACGTTAATAAAGCCCATTCCCCCTCTTCTACGACATTAATAAAGCCTGTTCCCCCTCTTCTACGACGTTAATAAAGCCTGTTCCCCCCTGCGACGTTAATAAAACCCGTTCCCCCCTGCGACGTTAATAAAACCCATTCCCCCTCTTCTACGACGTTAATAAAGCCCATTCCCCCTCTTCTACGACGTTAATAAAGCCTGTTCCCCCCTGCGACGTTAATAAAACCCATTCCTCCTGCTCCTACGACGTTAATAAGACGTTCCCCCCTGCGACGTTAATAAAACCCGTTCCTCCTGCTCCTACGACGTTAATAAGACGTTCCCCCCTGCGACGTTAATAAAACCCATTCCTCCTGCTCCTGCGACGTTAATAAGACGTTTCCCCCTGACTTCCCACTTCTCTCTGCTTCCCTTGTGTAACTGTATTCCCCTAAGGCACAGGTGTCAAACTCATTCCACGGAGAGCCGAGTGTCTGCATGTTTTTACTCCTCTCTTGTCTTTGATTGATCTGTTAAGCTCACTGATTAGTTAGGAAGCCCTCTCGCCTGGTTGTCTGGGTCTTTAATTGGACACAAATTTAAAGGAAAAAACTAAAAACAGCAGATACTCCCCTATGGAAGGAGTTTGACACCCCTGCCCTAAGGTGCTGCCACGGTCATTTAAACTAGGAAGCGCTAAGCATTGTTTATTGTTCTCTCAGCAGGCAGCAGCCGTATGTACCAGTCCTATAGCTGGGGAACATGCCACTGTGTGAAGGCTCACGTGTGTTCTGCCACTCAGGCGGATGTGTGTGTAAAGGTTGGAGGCAACGTGGATAGAAGGGGTTTCATTATAGAAAAAACACTTAAACTGTAGTACAGTCTTCTATAACCGGACGTAATGGAGGGGTCCAAAGGACGTGCGTTTCTTGATGGGATTTTTTTATCTCGACAGAAATGAATATTTCATAACAAAAGCACTTCAAAACAGTCCCGTTTGTTGTTGTTGATGAGTTACCGGTATGTTATTCAAGTGGAGAATGTTGCAGCCATTGGATGGTTCGTATCTCAGTCCTGAAGGAATGATGGGTTAAGTTCCACACAAAAAACACATCATTATTAATCTCGCTGATTTGAATATGAATAATGCCTGTGTAAGCTTTAAGCAAAGCAGCACAGTACTTCCTGACTAGTAGCAGTGTGAATGTTAGGCTAATCCACTTCAGTCTAGTCTAATCATGCTGTGAATGGTAACCAATGAGGAAGAGAAAATGACATTGACGTATGACATAGGCCACCAGACACAGTCACAGTCTGCATGTCCGTCCGTGTGTCTGCAATGAAATCATAGACTTCTCCATCCCTTTTTGCTTTTCAACGATTCTTGCCCTCCGGAGTCGAAAACTCTCAGAACAGCCAATCAATCACAAGCCACACCATTCCAGTCCAGACACAGGCTCAACCCCAAGGCAGACATTTCAATCAAACCCAGAGTCATCCATCTTGAGCTCCACGGTCCACAGTGGCGGATTTGTCAGAGTCCCCCTCAAAAAACTCCTCCTTTTTAAAATATACGCTTAGAGTGTAAAATGGCCGCCCTTTCTTCACTTCCGTTAAGAAGTCGGTGGAATAGCAGCAGGTGTTTTGTTTTTTTCATAACTCCGTTACCGGTCGCATTGCTTTTTTGTGACGTGAAGAACAAACGGTTGTTGATTTCTAGACTGTTATTTGAAGGCTCCTCTGAACAGAAACAGAATGGACCTCCAAGCCTGTGGATTGTTATCCCATCTCATATGTTGCATCCAATTATACACTCCTGTTGTTTATCCTCCCACTTTAACTGAATGGACCACAATTACTGTTGTCATAGTTATCTATATCTTATTATCTTGATGATGGCAGTCTGATGATATAATGGCAGTCTGAAGCAGTAGCCAGGTTAAATCTCTGTCTTTGTTTGTCTGCCCTATCAATATAACCAGGCTTTAATGTGAGTTGGCATGAAGTCCTTTCTTTCTAGTTAACAGTGGGGTTTAATGTAACGCGTGACGACTGCTCTCCCTCAGTCTCCCTCAAGCCCATCTTCTCTCTCTGCCAGCGTAAAATCTACCTATGCTCCAGTTAAACTGTCTTCATTTGATGCTCGGCTGGCCTGAAAATGACTTCCGTTAAGCTTACACAACCACCACCCCTCTCCCACTCTTCTCTCTTCCCCTTCCTCTTTCTCTCCTTCCCTCTCTTCCTTAGAAAAAGTGCCGTCTCCAGCAAATGTCCCCTTTGCACAAACGTGTACTTCAAATGCTGTTGCGTTGTACATACAGCCTACTGGGCCCTGCTGATAATGCACCACAATTTAATTTCCCAGGTATTAGAGGAGACTTGCTGGGTTTTGAATTGGATGGATTTGTAGGTGGCATTTGAAAAACAGCCTCCCCTTTTTTCAACAAAATAAAAAGATTCCACCAGGGAGCAAGAGAAATCCATGAAGCGAATCCTCCTCCGTGTCTTTAGTTTGGAGTCAGATAAACAGGGGAAGAATCCAGCTCAGTGTCTTTAGTTTGGAGTCAGATAAACAGGGGAAGAATCCAGCTCCGTGTCTTTAGTTTGGAGTCAGATAAACAGGGGAAGAATCCTCCTCCGTGTCTTTAGTTTGGAGTCAGATAAACAGGGGAAGAATTGACCTCCGTGTCTTTAGTTTGGAGTCAGATAAACAGGGGAAGAATCCTCCTCCGTTCCGTGTCTTTAGTTTGGAGTCAGATAAACAGGGGAAGAATCCTCCTCCGTTCCGTGTCTTTAGTTTGGAGTCAGATAAACAGGGGAAGAATCCAGCTCTGTGTCTTTTAGTTTGGAGTCAGATAAACAGGGGAAGAATCCTCCTCCGTTCCGTGTCTTTAGTTTGGAGTCAGATAAACAGGGGAAGAATCCTCCTCCGTTCCGTGTCTTTAGTTTGGAGTCAGATAAACAGGGGAAGAATCCTCCTTCGTGTCTTTAGTTTGGAGTCAGATAAACAGGGGAAGAATCCTCCTCCGTTCCGTGTCTTTAGTTTGGAGTCAGATAAACAGGGGAAGAATCCTCCTCCGTTCCGTGTCTTTAGTTTGGAGTCAGATAAACAGGGGAAGAATCCTCCTCCGTGTCTTTAGTTTGGAGTCAGATAAACAGGGGAAGAATCCTCCTCCGTTCCGTGTCTTTAGTTTGGAGTCAGATAAACAGGGGAAGAATAGTTAGTTAGTTAGTTAGTTAGTTCTGTGTCCCTAGATGAGAATATATGTCTCTTTCAGAAACCTCTTCAACTGAATATTCCTTAACCTTGTGAGCTAACATCTGGAGTTAGGTTTAGTCAGTCATGTTAGCAGTGTGTCCTTGGCTTTAGGGGTCAGTCATGTTAGCCGTGTGTTCTTGGTTTTAGGGGTCAGTCATGTTAGCAGTGTGTCCTTGGTTTTCGCTGTCAGTCATGTTAGCAGTGTGTCCTTGGTTTTCGCTGTCAGTCATGTTAGCAGTGTGTCCTTGGCTTTAGGGGTCAGTCATGTTAGCCGTGTGTCCTTGGCTTTAGGGGTCAGTCATGTTAGCAGTGTGTCCTTGGCTTTAGGGGTCAGTCATGTTAGCAGTGTGTCCTTCAGAAGCCAGTCAGTCTGTCTCATTCCCCTGCCACTGGAGGTGCTGCTCATCTGCAAACCTGCCTCTCTTTATCTGGGGGACTCACCAAGGCTTTATGTGTTGGAGTCCGAAAGTGTGTGTGTGTGTGTGTGGTAGCGCTAATAGGCAACTGACATCCAATCAAAGGATATGAATCCCTGCTGTGTGTGTGCCACATTCTCTCTCTGGGAGTGCCTGTTGACTAGCCATTACTTACTGCCCACTCTGCCCTGGTCCATCCAGACATCCAGACTGTGATGCCCACACGCAGTGCCAATGTGTCAGCGCCAGTATTTGGTCAGACAGAGGTCAGGCCTAATTGGCAGGACCTGTGGCTGGCACGGGCAGTGGCGGGCGCGGTTGTCTCACCCCAGCAGCTAATTGGCATGGCTGGCTGCCAGAAGCGGGCAGCTGATCTATGGCTGGCTTGGATTGATGGATGAATGCAGGTGTCAGGAAAGCTGCTTTCTGACAGAGTGCTTGTAAAGTCAATTTCCAGCCTCTGAAGCAACGGGCAGCTGCGGTGCGGGTGATGTTGGAGTATTTTTGAAACGCTAGTTATTGTAAAAGTTTCTGAAGCTGAGATGGAATCAGAATCAGCCTTGCTCAAGAGGGATCTGGAAACAGATGGTGTATGAATATTTTTCCTCACCTTTTTGTTTTGTCATACGTTGTCTTTTTTTATAGTTTTACATTAGAAGAATCTAAAATTCTCTTGGCAGAGTAATGGCACAGAGTAACAGCATGGTTATTAAACTGCTCTGATAATTGCTGCAAGCCCCATGAGACATTGCCCACCGCTTCTTAATTGTCTAGCTGTTGAGTGTCCGAAGGTCAGGGAAGCGAGCAGGAGTGAGAAGTCTAGTGGGCCAGATGGGTCACTGTTCTGTTAGTGTTAAGTGTGTGTGTATTGCGCAGTGAGCTCCCTCGTACACCCAGGCGACCAGCGTTCACTCCGCACTCTCCGGGCTTGTTTGTTAGCTTGTTTTTTTCCTTCTCTCTTCTCCCTCATGGTTTAACTGCAGGATAAATCATATTAATGAGTCTGTTTTGGAAGTGAACAGTTGGTCTAGCTAATGACACTAGATCTTTTTAAGGGGAGAGAGTTGTGTGGAGGTTGCAGGGTGTACACCAGAGGTATTGGAACCATATGGAGAGGGTGAAGAAGTGCTGAGGTATTGAGTGATGGATGGGAGAAGAATGGACTGATGTAGAAGGGAGGGAAACCAGAGGAGGTGAGTAAGTAACGTGGATGAACACACAGCAAGCGAGTAAGAAGAAAGTGAAGGTCTATTGAAGCGGTCAGCCAGCCAGTGGAGGTCTATTGAAGCGGTCAGCCAGCCAGTGGAGGTCTATTGAAGCGGTCAGCCAGCCAGTGGAGGTCTATTGAAGCGGTCAGCCAGCCAGTGGAGGTCTATTGAAGCGGTCAGCCAGCCAGTGGAGGTCTATTGAAGCGGTCAGCCAGCCAGTGGAGGTCTATTGAAGCGGACAGCCAGCCAGTGGAGGTCTATTGAAGCGGTCAGCCAGCCAGTGGAGGTCTATTGAAGCAGTCAGCCAGCCAGTGGAGGTCTATTGAAGCGGACAGCCAGCCAGTGGAGGTCTATTGAAGCGGACAGCCAGCCAGTGGAGGTCTATTGAAGCAGTCAGCCAGCCAGTGGAGGTCTATTGAAGCGGACAGCCAGCCAGTGGAGGTCTATTGAAGCGGACAGCCAGCCAGTGGAGGTCTATTGAAGCGGACAGCCAGCCAGTGGAGGTCTATTGAAGCAGTCAGCCAGCCAGTGGAGGTCTATTGAAGCGGACAGCCAGCCAGTGGAGGTCTATTGAAGCAGTCAGCCAGCCAGTGGAGGTCTATTGAAGCGGTCAGCCAGCCAGTGGAGGTCTATTGAAGCAGTCAGCCAGCCAGTGGAGGTCTATTGAAGCAGTCAGTCAGTATGATGATTTTTCAGTAGCATATTGTGAAATAATGATGTAATGAAACAGAATCATTAAAAGCTTTAAAGGAACCTGTAACCACACCTGTATAGCATAAAAAAAAGCCAATATACAAAAGAAATAGACACCCATTGTAATCCAGATGCATGCCTGGATAAGAAATGTCATAATAAAAAAATGAATGTACTTATGACTATAGCCTGGTGGGTGCTGATATAATCTATATAATGAATTTACTTGTGACTGCAACCTGGTAGAGGCCCCTATAATTTTTAAAACCAAACTGTCAGTTGCGCCACAAATATAATTGGTTCAGTGATTTGTTGAGGCGGGAAAAAGCCTGCCTCAAAGAAGAATTTAGGGTGTGGGAACAATAGTGTCGCGAAGCAAAAAATAATTGATCATTAACATAAAGAGGAGTAACTATGTGATTTAAGGATGAAAACTGTATAAAAGGAGTGTGCCGAGGCTGGGAAGACGGTTGATCCATGGACCAGCTCGGCTTGTTACTTTGTAATAAAGTCTCTTTTGAATTCACAAGTTCCGGTATCTGAGAAATATTATTGGACCAATATTTCTACGACATCAGCCAGTGGAGGTCTGTTGTAGGGGCCGGCCAGCCAGTGGAGGTCTATTGAAGCAGTCAGCCAGCCAGCGGAGGTCTGTTGTAGGGGCCGGCCGGCCAGCGGAGGTCTGTTGTAGGGGCCGGCCGGCCAGCGGAGGTCTGTTGTAGGGGTCACACTGGTGCTGCCGATGCAGCAGCCGGCCGCGACGACAGACGCCAGCGGAGGTCTGTCGTCGCGGCCGGCTGCTGCATCGGCAGCACCAGTGTGAGGTCCCAATGTCACCAGCACATTCTCCACATCCATCTCTTTTGCCATTTGCTTTTCTCTTTCTCTCTTTTTTTCTTTCTCTGTCAACTCCTTCCATTGTCTTCCCTCCCTGCATCACTTTGACCCTCTCCGGATTGTTTTCCCCCTCTTTCTTTCTGTTGTTCCCAGTCCCCCAGGGGAGTCTGTCCTCTGAAGGCAGTAAACCTGTTCCTTCACGTCACACAGTGTGTCCTCTACACTCAGGTCAAGGCCTGCGTCCCAAATGGCACCCTATTCCCTACATTTTCCACGAGGGCTCAGGTCCAAAGTAGTGTACTTTTTAGTGAATGTGCTGCCATTTGAGACGTAACCGGGGAGTTTTCTGCCTCCCACCACTCTGTTTCCCTCGTGTCTTTTTCTCCCCATTGTTGTGGATGGCTCCATAGAGCCCTGGCTCTAGTTTGGTCTTTGTGTGGTTGTTGTCCACACTTCAGGACCATGGAGGTAATGAACGACCAGGGCCTCCTCAGATACTAGCGCCTGCTGAAAGTGACAGATGGGTAGGATCCTCCTGAGGTCCCCCCCCCTACTCTTTCCACAAGCCCCAGGGGAGCCGAGACGGAGATGAAGGCAACTCAAACGCAGGATTATCAATCAGCCAGGATTATCAATCAGTCGGTTTACAACACGAGCTGCTGATCAGCTAATGAATCAATGTAATATTGATCATTTTACCAAGCATGAGCAGTTCAGTGATATTCCTTAAATGATTCCAAATGGATGGAAATGAATTGAGTCATGTTCCTAACTAGACGTTTTAGTGGAATGTTTTAGTTATGGTGTTCAGTAGGAACACGGCACCTTGCTGAAAAGCAGTCCTCTATCAATACCAAGGCACATATTTCTCTTTAAAAATGTCTTTATTTTTACTAGTTTTTTTGCATTGTGGAATAATAGCGAAGACATCAACACTATCAAATAACACTAATAGTGTTAAAAAAATAAGTGTTAAACAAATCCAAATATGTTTGAATACTTCAAAGTAGCCACCCTTTGCCTTGACAGCTTTGTCTTAAAAGTAAAGACAAACCCTTGAGAGAGTGTCCAAAATGTTGTCTGTTACTGTGGGTCAAACACATTCCATTTGCTCCATTGCTATCTTTTATTATGATCCGTTCTCCCCTCCGCAGCCTCCTGTGGTCTGTATTGATCTTAATGTCACATAGACACTAGGGGCAGCAGGGTCCAGGTGAGAGACATCTTTCTATCAGCCCCCATCAGTGATTTAAGGACAGCTGCTGTAGACCAGGCCTAATGTGAGCTCTACTCACAGCCATTGAGCTAGTGACTTATGAGTGATGAGCGTCTTTAAACAAGCACACACACAAAAGCACACACGCCCTCTGTCCTGCCCAGGTCTGCCCTTTGACCTCCAGAGGCATCCTTATCCATTACTCACTGCTCCAGACAGACACACACGGTGGAACAGACACTTAGGCCTGTAGGTCTCTGCCACACCTCTGTGTGTGTGTGTGTGTGTGTGTGTGTGTGTGTGCGTGCGTGCCTGGCATCCGTGGCGTGCTTGCATATATCGAGAAAGTTGAATGAATTAAATGTAACTCCTTTGTGTGTGTGAGGGGAAAAGGGAGTGCCCGTTGATTACAGGCCATCGTATATCTGCCATCATTATAGGTGTCCTATATAACCTGTCCTAGAGAGAGTAATAGCTGGTGATGAACTTCACTGCTCCTCTGTAGAACTCTGCCTCTTAAGTCTAATTAGCAAGGTGGTAGAATGACTAGTGGGGAGAGCCAATGGACTCCTAACAGAAGGGCTGCTCTCTCCTGATGTTTAAGAGCCACTCAGTGTAATATGTTGCTGTAATGCTGCCAGTAAGAGAGACATCGTATCCTCTGCCATCATTTTGATTTGATCTGTGGATGATACCATTAAAGATAGTGGTGGGTGATGTGGCGTATTGGGTTTAGGAGGTGGTTTGTGTGTGTGTGGGTGGGTGGATTTATGTCTAGTGAATGGCTGTGTGTGTGTGTGTATGTCTGCATGGTGAATGAAGTGTGTGTGTGAATGCATGTCTGTGCATGGTGAATGAAGTGTGTGTGTGTGTGCATGGTGAATGAAGTGTGTGTGTGTGTGTGTATGCATGTCTGTGCATGGTGAATGAAGTGTGTGTGCACTGGACACCCTCTCTCTCTCTCCCTTAATCTCTCTCTGTCCCTCTCCTCCCTCCATCCCTCACTTCCCTCACACCACCTCTGTTCCTCAGCCATTTGACACCAGCCAGCGGTCACATTGGCCTGACCCCTGACCCTTTGCCTGCTGGAGCGGACAGTGCACCGCATCAGAATTAGTTTGTCACCTGGCCCTGTCAAGCAGCTCTGTGATGTATGGGCCCCACCGTGCAACTCTGACCTGTGTGTTGTACCGGTCATTTAGATGGGCTGCCTGAGTGAGAGAGCATTGATTATGATGTAGTGAGGGATGGGGCCAGTCATAGACAGGCTCAGGTTGGGTCAAATACTGAGAGAAGGTTGTGGAAGAAGTGGTTCCAATTTTAGTGTGCTTTGTTTGCAATGCCATCATATGCAAGGATGTCGTCAAAGCGATATGTTAATTAGTTCTGTAATTGTAGCTAAACCGAGTGAGTCATCTTTCAGGGTATGCAAAAGTTGGGAGAGCGTGTGAATCCTGACTAGAAATTGTGTGTGCATGCTTATGAGGTAATGCAGTTCTCCTTCATCACGTTCCCCAACACTCTGAGCTCTCTCAATGCTGCAGTTATTTCTATTCCTGCTCTTTACCTTCCTTTAGAAGTCTTTAAAGAGTGAGGGAGTTGGAATGAAAGTCGGCTCCTGACACAGCACATTGTGCTTGTGCCACACACACACACACACACACACACACACACACACACACTGTTTGCATCTTTGCTCCCTTCACACAGCAGCCAAACTGCAGCACTCTGCTAATTAAAAAACATGGCTGCCGCTTATTTATTCGCCGGCAGCTAATTGATATTCAGCGAGACGTTCAGCCCCCTAAACGATGTGTTTAATCTGACGATAGGGTCTCTAAGGCCTGCTCTGTCAGCCAGATGCAGACAGTATGAGAAAAGTTTGTGTAACTACAGTACTTTTACTTTGGTGTCCAGGGCTGGTTTCCCAAACGCATCGTAGCACCTAGATCACCCTTCATCCATTTAGATTAGTAATTAAGAGGATCTTAGTGCAACGAGGCTTTTGGGAAACCAGCCCTGGACATGGTCCCAAACATGAGAGGATTTGTCTATTTTAGTGCCTCTTGGTCTTTACTTTTCTCTCTCTTTATTTCTTTCTCTCTCTTGCTCTCTTTGTTCTCACAACTTCCGCTCTTTCTCTGTCCCTCCTGAGGGCCACATGTCAGAGGAACGGTGGCCAGCCTGACGGCTCACTATGATGGTCACATGTCAGAGGAACGGTGGCCAGCCTGACGGCTCACTATGATAAATCACCTTTTATCCACCCTTTTCATTCTCTCTCTCTTCCCTTTTTCAAGTTCGCTTCCCTTTTCTTTCTTTCTCCACTTTCACCCCACCTCTCTCCCCCCTACAGCCTCTTCATTAGGGGAACAAAAGTGGATCGGTGGTCATGGAAGGCTGTCCCATTGTTTGGGCTTTAGTATGATTAGATTATCTTTAGGGCCACTGAATGGGGTTAATCAGTGGGAAGAAATCCTGACAGCGTGCAGTGTGTGTGTGTGTGTGTGTTGTCTGAATTAGACCATATGAACTACTGTAGTCCAAAGAGAAACTCTTAACACCTGCTACCGTATCAGACACAGGGAGAAGAAAAACAAAATCCCTGGACACATTTGTGTCACTGCCTCCCTTTTTTAATGTCCCTTTAGTTTCCCTTTTACTACACTGTTCTGTCTCCCCACTCTGTGAGTACAGCTGCTCTGCTGTGTGTATGTTTGGGATCAGTGTGTGTGTTGACGTGTCTGAGCCATGTTTGTGTCTGGGCGTGTGTTTCTTTTGTCTGTAATCATGGTGATACAAAGTCCTACCCGCCCCTCTCAGAGATGTTCTGTTTCAAGCTTGATTGAGCTGTGGAAGGGAGACAGATTTTTGGCACACAGGGTCACCGTTTGGGCTGCCCAGTACACTATTAGATTTCATGGAGCCCGTCTTCTAACAGTCACGCATAGCACAGCTCAGTCAATTTAGTTCAGTCTTTCTGTCAGTCAATTTAGTTCAGTTCAGTTAGTCCGTATGTCTTTCAATGCGTACATAGATGTAGGATCTTAATTGAATCACTATTTTGTTGCTGAGAATTTGCAGGAAATGCAGATGAGTTTCGTGATTTCCATAAATTAAAGATGCTCTATGCAGAAATTGTTCCGCCATTTCCTGGTGTCTAAAATTCTCATAGTACGTCCAAGTTCAGTTTATGTGACAAAACGAGCAAGTATAGTATACAGGCCTCAAACTCAACTCTGGAAGTCAGTTCCATTGCATGTTTTAATGTTTCCCTCTAATCAGGGACTGATTTTAGACCTGGGACACCAGTAGTGTGGAGTTAGTGACCAGATAGAATAGAAAACCAGCAGGCTCCAACTCTCCTAGGGTGAGTTGAATACCCCTGGTGAAGACAGGAACAGTTACTTATTGCAGCTTTAACACTAACACACGGTTGGTTATATTAACAGTACTGCACTTTTCATGTAGCCTACTTTTGTCCAGCTAATAGCCTAACCACGTTATGGACTAAACGTTAACAGGGATTATTTTAGCTGTGACTATAGATCAAATGAAGATCCTACTTCTATGTGTGAAAGATGGAGAGTGAGTAAACATGAGTTTGTGTTTGCTCAAGCATAAAGCGTTGTGGCGGTCAGTCACTCCCAGCGTTTGAATACTTAACCAGTTCAAATGTCATTTTGAAGATGTTCAACGTTTTATCAGCACTCTGCTCTGTCTTTCTCTCTTCCTCTCGTTCTCTTTAAATGCTTTCTGTCTTCAGGAGATTACACGGAAGGTAAGACTGGAGCGCTCTCGCTCTATCTCTCTCGCTCTCTCTCTCTCTCTCTCTCTCTCGCACCCCATTTCTCTCTCTCTCGCTCGCACCCCATCTTTCTCTCTCTCTCTCTCTCTCTCTCTCTCTCTCTCTCTCTCTCTCTCTCTCTCTCTCTCTCTCTCTCTCTCTCTCTCTCTCTCTCTCTCTCTCTCTCTCTCTCTCTCTCTCTCTCTCTCTCTCTCTCTCTCTCTCTCTCTCTCTCTCTTATATTTATATATAAATATATTCCTCTGGCAGTTTAGTGTATAGGGCCTTGTGTAGGCTCTGAAGTTGATTTCCTCAGAGCTGACAGTCTTGTATCATAGGGGAGATCAGCTGGAGTCAGATGGGTGTTTATTGAAGGTCACTGTAGAAAAGTGCAGTACTGGTATCACAGGGTCATAAATAAAGAGAGCAGGCCTTCCATTGTCCTGGTCTGATGCTATCTCCCCTGTCAGACTGCAGTGTGGCTACACACACACACACGCGCGCACAAATTTCTGCAGATACACACATTTCTGCAGATACACACACATTTCTGCAAATACACACACACACATTTCTGCAGATGCACATACACACACACCGATGTCCTTGAAAGTAGCAGAAGGCAATGAGTGAGAGGGCTGTCTCTTGGCATCCCCCATCACTTCCCAATAACCCATGCCCCAATACCCCACGTCCACATCCACTCATGGCTCTGGTAATGGAAAGTGTGTTGTCCATTTTTTGTGTTGTCTATCCCCTGTAACTGCTGTTGACTGAGTTATCCCGAGTGTGTCCTGTGTCTCTTCTGTGTCCATGGTTGACTGAATGCTCTAGTAATGTCTCCTCTCTTCTCTCCTCCTCTCTCCTCTCTCTCCTTTCTCTCCTCCTCTCTCCTCTGATCTCTCTTCTCTCCCCTCTCCTCTCTCTTTCGTGTGTGTAGGCCAAGCAGCTGGAGCTCAGAGACCAGGAACTGAAGAAACAGGACGCATTCTACAGGGAACAGGTTGCCAGGCTGGAGGACAGGGTAAGGGAACACTATCAACCAGCATACTACTTAGTACACTACACAGCATCCAGTAGTGCTCTATACAGCCTACTACACAGCACATTATCCAGTAGGGCTCTATACAGCCCACTACACAGCACATTATCCAGTAGGGCTCTATACAGCCCACTACACAGCACATTATCCAGTAGTGCTCTATACAGCCCACTACACAGCACATTATCCAGTAGGGCTCTATACAGCCCACTACACAGCACGTTATCCAGTAGTGCTCTATACAGCCCACTACACAGCACGTTATCCAGTAGTGCTCTATACAGCCCACTACACAGCACATTATCCAGTAGGGCTCTATACAGCCTACTACACAGCACATTATCCAGTAGGACTCTATACAGCCCACTACACAGCACATTATCCAGTAGGGCTCTATACAGCCCACTACACAGCACATTATCCAGTAGGGCTCTATACAGCCCACTACACAGCACATTATCCAGTAGGACTCTATACAGCCCACTACACAGCACATTATCCAGTAGGGCTCTATACAGCCCACTACACAGCACATTATCCAGTAGTGCTCTATACAGCCCACTACACAGCACATTATCCAGTAGGGATATATACAGCCCACTACACAGCACATTATCCAGTAGGGCTCTATACAGCCCACTACACAGCACATTATCCAGTAGTGCTCTATACAGCCCACTACACAGCACATTATCCAGTAGGGATATATACAGCCCACTACACAGCACATTATCCAGTAGGGATATATACAGCCCACTACACAGCACGTTATCCAGTAGTGCTCTATACAGCCCACTACACAGCACATTATCCAGTAGTGCTCTATACAGCCCACTACACAGCACATTATCCAGTAGGGCTCTATACAGCCCACTACACAGCACATTATATCTCATCAGCATACACCCTACTTAAAACAGCTTGTTTCACTCCACTCAGCCTTACACTGTAACACACTACACCATACGGAGTCTGCATCACACCTCACACCATCTCTGCTGCCTGAGGGAACTTTTGATAGAGAAACAGTTTTCTCTGCAGCTCTGCGTCCTCGCTTCCTCCCTCGCTCCCTCCCTCCCTCCCTCCCTCCCCCCTCTCGCTCTACACCATAAGCCCCTACGGTGTTATCAGACTAAAGATGAGGGGAAACATCTTAACACTTTCTCTCCCTTTTTCTCTGCCACTGATGTCAAACTGGCCTTGGTATCCATCCTCCAAGTGGAAACCTCACGCTGCTGCCAGTGTGATCTCTTGCACTCTTTTTTCCCCTCCTCCTGCTAAAGATGAGAGGTCAAATCACACACACAGAGAGAGAGAGACACACCGTACACACAGTGTGAGATCTGGCCTGTACAGACAGACCATGCTGCTGTTCTCAGTCAGATATGTCCCCTAGGGAGGGTACGAGGGGTCAAATACCTTGTTTAGTCCACTTAAACTGACACCCCCAAGCTGTTTCCCAATGTGTTGTCCCCTCTAGATAGGGAGGGGAGGTTTAATACTTTGCTTTGTAGAAGTTTGTCCCCTAAAATCGATCTGACAATTAGTCTTCACACTTTTCCCAGTTGGGTTAGTGTCTTTAATGAAGGGAATAGGGGTCCAACCGGTTTGGCTCCTTCTGTACAATGTCATAGTGGAATAAGTCAGATATGCACTCTAATGAATAAGAAAGCCCACACATGCACACACACACACAATCTGCATCGTAGTGGTGGGAACAGGGGTCAAACACTTTGTCTGCTAAAAGATTTGCCTCCCTACCGACAAGCTCACTCAACTCCATAAGACATCTCTTCAAGCTGGGAAAGAATAGAGCAACAATTTGGATGTACCAACACCTTCACAGCAGCCAAAGACGACCCTAAAGGAGTTGGTGGTCAAACTATTAGTTTACCAAATGCTAGAGCCAGGTGTTGTTCCTGGTCCTATGGACAGTTGGGACAGTTGACAGTTACTTGGAGTATGGTAGTGTCTCTGTGAAGTCGTGAAGTGGAGAGGTCTTCTTTAATGACGCTTGACTAGTCTGGTCATCAATAAATCATTAAAGAAGAATAGCAGATCAATATCGACACTGTTTTCACCTGTAACCTCTCTCCCTTGGAAATACTGTAGCAACAGAATAATAAACCACTAGTTAGAAATACTGTAGCAACAGAATAATACACCACTAGTTAGAAACACTGTAGTAACAGAATAATAAACCACTAGTTAGACATACTGTAGTAACAACATAATAAACCACTAGATAGAAATACTGTAGTAACAGAATAATAAACCACTAGTTAGACATACTATAGTAACAACATAATAAACCACTAGTTAGACATACTGTAGTAACAACATAATAAACCACTAGATAGAAATACTGTAGTAACAACATAATAAACCACTAGTTAGACATACTATAGTAACAACATAATAAACCACTAGTTAGACATACTGTAGTAACAACATAATAAACCACTAGTTAGACATACTATAGTAACAACATAATAAACCACTAGTTAGACATACTGTAGTAACAACATAATAAACCACTAGTTAGACATACTATAGTAACAACATAATAAACCACTAGTTAGACATACTGTAGTAACAACATAATAAACCACTAGATAGAAATACTGTAGTAACAACATAATAAACCACTAGTTAGACATACTATAGTAACAACATAATAAACCACTAGTTAGAAATACTATAGTAACAGAATAATAAACCACTAGTTAGACATACTATAGTAACAACATAATAAACCACTAGTTAGAAATACTATAGCAACAACATAATAAACCTGTAGTTAGAAATACTATAGCAACAACATAATAAACCTGTAGTTAGAAATACTATAGCAACAACATAATAAACCACTAGTTAGAAATACTATAGCAACAACATAATAAACCTGTAGTTAGAAATACTATAGCAACAACATAATAAACCTGTAGTTACAGTGCCTTGCGAAAGTATTCGGCCCCCTTGAACTTTGCGATCTTTTGCCACATTTCAGGCTTCAAACATAAAGATATAAAACTGTATTTTTTTGTGAAGAATCAACAACAATTGGGACACAATCATGAAGTGGAACGACATTTATTGGATATTTCAAACTTTTTTACCAAATCAAAAACTGAAAAATTGGGCGTGCAAAATTATTCAGCCCCTTTACTTTCAGTGCAGCAAACTCTCTCCAGAAGTTCAGTGAGGATCTCTGAATGATCCAATGTTGACCTAAATGACTAATGATGATAAATACAATCCACCTGTGTGTAATCAAGTCTCCGTATAAATGCACCTGCACTGTGATAGTCTCAGAGGCCCGTTAAAAGCGCAGAGAGCATCATGAAGAACAAGGAACACACCAGGCAGGTCCCAGATACTGTAGTGAAGAAGTTTAAAGCTGGATTTGGATACAAAAAATATTTCCCAAGCTTTAAACATCCCAAGGAGCACTGTGCAAGCGATAATATTGAAATTGAAGGAGTATCAGACCACTGCAAATCTACCAAGACCTGGCCGTCCCTCTAAACTTTCAGCTCATACAAGGAGAAGACTGATCAGAGATGCAGCCAAGAGGCCCATGATCACTCTGGATGAACTGCAGAGATCTACAGCTGAGGTGGGAGACTCTGTCCATATGACAACAATCAGTCGTATATTGCACAAATCTGGCCTTTATGGACGAGTGGCAAGAAGAAAGCCATTTCTTAAAGATATCCATAAAAAGTGTTGTTTAAAGTTTGCCACAAGCCACCTGGGAGACACACCAAACATGTGGAAGAAGGTGCTCTGGTCAGATGAAACCAAAATTGAAGTTTTTGGCAACAATGCAAAACGTTATGTTTGGCGTAAAAGCAACACAGCTCATCACCCTGAACACACCATCCCCACTGTCAAACATGGTGGTGGCAGCATCATGGTTTGGGCCTGCTTTTCTTCAGCAGGGACAGGGAAGATGGTTAAAATTGATGGGAGGATGGATGAGCCAAATACAGGACCAACCTGATGGAGTCTGCAAAAGACCTGAGACTGGGACGGAGATTTGTCTTCCAACAAGACAATGATCCAAAACATAAAGCAACATCTACAATGGAATGGTTCAAAAATAAACATATCCAGGTGTTAGAATGGCCAAGTCAAAGTCCAGACCTGAATCCAATCGAGAATCTGTGGAAAGAACTGAAAACTGCTGTTCACAAATGCTCTCCATCCAACCTCACTGAGCTCGAGCTGTTTTGCAAGGAGGAATGGGAAAAAATGTCAGTCTCTCGATGTGCAAAACTGATAGAGACATACCCCAAGCGACTTACAGCTGTAATCGCAGCAAAAGGTGCCGCTACAAAGTATTAACTTAAGGGGGCTGAATAATTTTGCACGCCCAATTTTTCAGTTTTTGATTTGTTAAAAAAGTTTGAAATATCCAATAAATGTCGTTCCACTTCATGATTGTGTCCCACTTGTTGTTGATTCTTCACAGAAAAAATACAGTTTTATATCTTTATGTTTGAAGCCTGAAATGTGGCAAAAGGTCGCAAAGTTCAAGGGGGCCGAATACTTTCGCAAGCCACTGTAGATATACTATAGCAACAACATAATAAACCTGTAGTTAGATATACTATAGCAACAACATAATAAACCTGTAGTTAGATATACTATAGGCCCATGTCCATGTGATGATACTCGTAGGAATAAGAGAAAACAGAATTAAACTGTTAGGGGGGAGACATTTTCTCACAGTGACTACAGAATAATTGGTTTTAGCTTTATTTTAAGGCCATTGTGGACTATCCTTATCTGGTACAATGTTTGATTGAAAACATTGGAATAATGTTGGTTAGATTGGTTGTTAGATTACTACAAGACTAGTACACAGTAAAGGCTGCAATGCTGATGGCACGAAGACATGAGCAGAGATGAGTTGATGAAAGTCATGAGAAATCCAGCTGACTGGAGAACAGTTGGTGCCATGCTGCTGTGTGTGGGATCCAGTGGGAACTGTGATCATAGAACTGATCTGAGTCTAGTGCTACTACTAACGTAAGCTCTTATTGACCCGACAGGTGGTCATCCATCAGCTATATGGTCCCAGCTCAATATCCCCACGCTGTGACAACAAATCACCTTCACACATCATGAGGAGAGGGAGACAGAGAGAGGGATGAGGGGGGGACAGGGGAAAAGAGAGGGTGGATAGAGGGTTGAGAGGGAGGGAGGGATAGGCAGTGAAAGGGGGCTGGAGGGAGAAGAGGGGACAGGGGACTGGAGGGAGAAGAGGGGACAGGGGACTGGAGGGAGAAGAGGGGACAGGGGACTGGATGTGCTGAACACCAGTGAGCTTCAGTCCTATACATTTATAGAACGGTATAAATATGATCAATGCCACCGGCCCCAAATGCTTGTTCCATTTCACGGACCTGTCACACACAGAGCCTTCAGAAAGTCTTCTCACTCCTTGACTTATTATGTTTTGTTGTTTCAAATTGGGATTTAATTGTCATTTTCTTTTCAACATTTTACAAAAAATACTCTGCAATGTCGAAGTGGAAGAATAATTCTAACATTTATAAAACATTTATGAAAAATGAAACACCATCTTCATTAGATAAGTATTCAACCCACTGAGTCGATGCATGTTAGCATCACCTTTGGCAGTGATTACAGCTGTGAGTCTTGCTGGGTCTGTGAAAGAGCTTTGCACACCTTGATTGTACAATATTTACACATTCATTCTTTAAAACATTCTTGAAGCTCTGTCACGTTAGTTGTTGATTTGAGTCATTTTAGCAGACAGTCTGTCCCAGAGAGACTTACAATAGTGAGTGCAGACATTTCCTTCCTTTTTCATACTGGTCCCCCGTGGGAATCAAACCTACAGCTGGCGTTGTCAGTGCCATGCTCTACCAGCTGAGCCATGTTCATGTCTTGCCATAGATTTTCAAGCTGGGTTAAGCTACAACTGTAACTAGGCCACTCAGGAACATTCAATGTCGTCTTGGTAAGTAACTCCAGTGTATATTTGGCCTTCTGTTTTAGGTTATTTTCCTGCTGAAAGGTGAATTTGTCTCCCAGTGTCTGTTGGAAAACTCCCTAGTTCTTGCCGATGACGAGCATACCCATAATATGAAGCAGTCACCACCATGCTTGAAAATATGAAGAGTGGTACTCAGTGATGTGTTGGATTTGCCCCAAACGTAACACTTTGTATTCAGCACATAAAGTTAATTACTTTAGTTTTACTTTAGTGCCTTATTGCAAACAGGATGCATGTTTTGGAGTATTTCTATTCTGTACAGGCTGCCTTCTTTTCACTCTCATTTAGGTTAGTATTGTGGAGTAACTACAATGTTGTTGACCCATCCTCAGTTTTCTCCTAGCACAGCCGTTTAACTGTTTTAAAGTCACCATTGGCTTCGTGGTGAAATCCCTGAGCGGTTTCCTTCCTTTCCTGAAGGGTGTATTGATACACCATCCAAAGTGTAATTAATAACTTCACCATGCTCAAAGGGATATTCAATGTCTCATTATTATTCCATTTTTTTTTTACCCATCTACCAATAGGTGCCCTTTTTTGCGAGGCATTGGAAAACCTCCCTGGTGTTTGTGGTTGAATCTGTGTTTGAAATTCACCGCTCCACTGAGGTACAGAGATGAGGAAGTCCTTCAAATATTATGTTCAACACTGTTTTTGCACACGCAGTGATTCCATGCAACTTATTATATGACTTGTTAAGCAAATCTTTACTCCTGAACTTATTTAGTCTTTCCATAACAAAGGGGTTGAATACTTATTGACTCAAGACATGTCACCTTTTTTTTATTAATTTATAAAACATTTAAAAAGCATGTTTCTACTTTGACATTATGGGGTACTGTGAGGAAAAACATCTAAATGAAATCATTTTTAAATTCGGGCTGTAACACAGCAGAATGTTGTCAAGTCAAACACAAGTCAAGGGGTGTGAATACTTCCTGAAGGCACTGCACAAGCAGCATACATGCTTGTTTTGGGTCATTTATTGGATAGCTTCATTGGGGGGGTATTTTATTTCAAGGTCATTGAGATGGTGGCACACTAGACTAGAACTGTCAGGAAAACAAAGGTGAGTGTATTATGTGTTTGTGTGTGTGTGTCGTTATGAGAGTTTGTGTTATTCTGTGTGTGACTTGTGGATCAATGGCGGGCGTATTGCATGTTGTCTTGCTGTGAATCGCTCAGGGAAACTGCTGGAGTTGCTGTTGGTTAGAATCTTCTTAACAGCCTCTCTATTCTTCCTTTCCCATCTCTGTCCAGCTCTATCTTGGTCTCCTACCTCTTTCATCTCCCTCTCTCCTGCTGTCTCTGTCACTCGCTCATATTCTTCTGTCATAACCTTTAGCCCTCTCTCTCTCGCTCTCTCGCTCTCTCTTCTCCTCACAACATCTCTCTCTCTCTCTCCCGTACACACACACACACACACACACACACACACACACACACACCTTCCGAACCAAACGCACACAGAGAGAATAAAAGTCTGATATATATTACATGTCTCTTTCAATTCAACACAGCCATTCATCAGAGGGTTCCTAGTGACAGGCCATCACCAGGGCCTGGACAGCTCAGCGCACCATGGCTGTGCTCATTGGCCACAGCGGCCAAATTGACTCTGAAAACAATATATATATAGATTACATTTTCACTCAATATCTGCTGTAAAACAATCTCATATTTAACAATCTGCACTCTGTTTTTTTCTCTTTGTCTTTCCCTGTTTTTCAGTTCCCCGTGTTGAGAATGAGCCTCTCATTCGTTTTTCCTTTTCCTTTGTCTCTCTCTTGCTCATCTCACGTTTTTCTTCTTCATTTTCATCTCTTTTGCTCGCTCTAGTCCATGTCTATTGATGGAATTGGATTTTCCTCTCGCCCCGCGTTGGGGGGGACAATCACCGTTACAATTGCCACCTCACAGTCCTTGAAGTAAAGTAAAACTCCTGTATGAAAGCGAGATGGAGTGTTTCGTCTCAGTAATAGCTCCTATTCACCACCTGATCAATACTTTTTCTAACTGGGAACAGAAGCATCTGCAGTCGTGGCATGACAATGTGTCTTTTACTTTTCACCCCAGCCTTCTGTGAGTCTGCATCATACTGAGACTTAGAACGACAACAGAGCAACAAGGTGTGTTACCTGCTGGAATCGGTGGTGTGGTCTTAAACGTTGGCTGGTCTGGTCCGTTGGCTGGTCCTTCTCAGCAACAGGAGCTCTAGTTACTTTTTACCCTCCAAAGCCAAATGTATGATCTCCCCATTCCCCTAACTAAACCATTTTAGATGTGAACACATTGCATATTAGTTAAATAGCAGCTGCTCTGATCCAGAACTCAAGTGGATCTGAATAACTTGTCTAAAACCATCACATAATAGGAACTTCTTCAAAACAAGTTTGTATCAATCCCAGTTCCCTTAACCGGTCAAGTCAACAAGATCACACAGTAGGCCAGGACGTTCCCTTAACCGGTCAAGTCAACAAGATCACACAGTAGGCCAGGATGTTCCCTTAACCGGTCAAGTCAACAAGATCACACAGTAGGCCAGGATGTTCCCTTAACCGGTCAAGTCAACAAGATCACACAGTAGGCCAGGATGTTCCCTTAACCGGTCAAGTCAACAAGATCACACAGTAGGCCAGGACGTTCCCTTAACCGGTCAAGTCAACAAGATCACACAGTAGGCCAGGACGTTCCCTTAACCGGTCAAGTCAACAAGATCACACAGTAGGCCAGGATGTTCCCTTAACCGGTCAAGTCAACAAGATCACACAGTAGGCCAGGATGTTCCCTTAACCGGTCAAGTCAGCAAGATCACACAGTAGGCCAGGACGTTCCCTTAACCGGTCAAGTCAGCAAGATCACACAGTAGGCCAGGATGTTCCCTTAACCGGTCAAGTCAGCAAGATCACACAGTAGGCCAGGACGTTCCCTTAACCGGTCAAGTCAACAAGATCACACAGTAGGCCAGGATGTTCCCTTAACCGGTCAAGTCAACAAGATCACACAGTAGGCCAGGACGTTCCCTTAACCGGTCAAGTCAACAAGATCACACAGTAGGCCAGGATGTTCCCTTAACCGGTCAAGTCAACAAGATCACACAGTAGGCCAGGATGTTCCCTTAACCGGTCAAGTCAACAAGATCACACAGTAGGCCAGGATGTTCCCTTAACCGGTCAAGTCAACAAGATCACACAGTAGGCCAGGATGTTCCCTTAACCGGTCAAGTCAACAGATCACACAGTAGGCCAGGATGTTCCCTTAACCGGTCAAGTCAACAAGATCACACAGTAGGCCAGGACGTTCCCTTAACCGGTCAAGTCAGCAAGATCACACAGTAGGCCAGGATGTTCCCTTAACCGGTCAAGTCAACAAGATCACACAGTAGGCCAGGATGTTCCCTTAACCGGTCAAGTCAACAAGATCACACAGTAGGCCAGGACGTTCCCTTAACCGGTCAAGTCAACAAGATCACACAGTAGGCCAGGATGTTCCCTTAACCGGTCAAGTCAACAAGATCACACAGTAGGCCAGGATGTTCCCTTAACCGGTCAAGTCAACAAGATCACACAGTAGGCCAGGATGTTCCCTTAACCGGTCAAGTCAACAAGATCACACAGTAGGCCAGGATGTTCCCTTAACCGGTCAAGTCAACAAGATCACACAGTAGGCCAGGACGTTCCCTTAACCGGTCAAGTCAGCAAGATCACACAGTAGGCCAGGATGTTCCCTTAACCGGTCAAGTCAGCAAGATCACACAGTAGGCCAGGACGTTCCCTTAACCGGTCAAGTCAACAAGATCACACAGTAGGCCAGGATGTTCCCTTAACCGGTCAAGTCAACAAGATCACACAGTAGGCCAGGACGTTCCCTTAACCGGTCAAGTCAACAAGATCACACAGTAGGCCAGGATGTTCCCTTAACCGGTCAAGTCAACAAGATCACACAGTAGGCCAGGATGTTCCCTTAACCGGCCAAGTCAACAAGATCACACAGTAGGCCAGGACGTTCCCTTAACCGGTCAAGTCAACAAGATCACACAGTAGGCCAGGATGTTCCCTTAACCGGCCAAGTCAACAAGATCACACAGTAGGCCAGGATGTTCCCTTAACCGGCCAAGTCAACAAGATCACACAGTAGGCCAGGACGTTCCCTTAACCGGTCAAGTCAACAAGATCACACAGTAGGCCAGGATGTTCCCTTAACCGGCCAAGTCAACAAGATCACACAGTAGGCCAGGATGTTCCCTTAACCGGTCAAGTCAGCAAGATCACACAGTATGCCAGGATGTTCCCTTAACCGGTCAAGTCAACAAGATCACACAGTAGGCCAGGATGTTCCCTTAACCGGTCAAGTCAACAAGATCACACAGTAGGCCAGCTCCAGTTGATGGGGTGTTGGCAGCCATAAGTCACAGAGAGAGAAGTGACATTATTGGGGGACTGCAGTAGAAGTGCAGTGAGGACATTATCAGTCAGGTCCTTCAGTCACGGTGTGTAGCAGCGGGAGCCAGGTGTGTGTGTGTGTGTGTGTTTCTCTCTCTCGCTCTCCTTTCTCTCTCATTTAATTACTGTTGCATTATCAGCAGATAGGACGACGCAGCAGGAGCTGTCCCCACTCTCTCTCTTTCTCTCACACACACACACACACACACACACACACACACACACACACACACACACACACACTGACCCTCAGAGAGTGTGAGAGATACAAGCATTGTAGTCTAACACATGCATGCCTACACACACACATGCAAAGGGCCTAACCTGACATAGAGAAAAGTTCTGCATTCAGATCAACCTGGGAGCCAACTTCCATACACATGTCCCTGATGTATCCCTTTTGATGTGAAATGGCTGACAATCAGTCAATCAATCAAATGTGCTTATACAGAAACCCTGCCAAAACCCCAAACAGCAAGCAATGCAGATGTAGAAGCACGTGGCTAAGAAAAGTTACAGCGGCTGGCGGTGTTACAGAGGCTGGCGGTGTTACAGCGGCTGGCGGTGTTACAGAGGCTGGCGGTGTTACAGCGGCTGGCGGTGTTACAGCGGCTGGCGGTGTTACAGCGGCTGGCGGTGTTACAGCGGCTGGCGGCGTTACAGCGGCTGGCGGCGTTACAGAGGCTGGCGGCGTTACAGCGGCTGGCGGCGTTACAGCGGCTGGCGGCGTTACAGCGGCTGGCGGCGTTACAGCGGCTGACGGTGTTACAGCGGCTGGCGGCGTTACAGAGGCTGGCGGCGTTACAGCGGCTGGCGGTGTTACAGCGGCTGGCGGTGTTACAGCGGCTGGCGGTGTTACAGCGGCTGGCGGCGTTACAGCGGCTGGCGGCGTTACAGCGGCTGGCGGCGTTACAGCGGCTGGCGGCGTTACAGCGGCTGGCGGCGTTACAGAGGCTGGCGGCGTTACAGCGGCTGGCGGCGTCACAGCGGCTGACGGCGTCACAGCGGCTGGCGGCGTCACAGCGGCTGGCGGCGTCACAGCGGCTGGCGGCGTCACAGGGGCTGGCGGCGTCACAGGGGCTGGCGGCGTCACAGGGGCTGGCGGCGTCACAGGGGCTGGCGGCGTCACAGGGGCTGACGGCGTCACAGGGGCTGACGGCGTCACAGGGGCTGACGGCGTTACAGGGGCTGACGGCGTTACAGGGGCTGGCGGTGACGCTCTGAGTCCTTAATTCACCGTAGCAGAGCTAGCCGTCTATCATGTCTCCGCGGTGCCTCCCGCCGTCCCTAGGATGTTAGAGGGATGGACTCAACAGGCCGCCGTCCCCCTGTTTCCCCATGTCAGTCCCCATGTTTGCCAGTCTCAGGGTTTTATATGGTGGCGCTCCCTCTAGTCATTCCTTTAGTAACAAGCCGCTGGGCCGTCCAACGCAGCGGGTCTTCCCCTCGCCTCCCTGCCAGGGAACAGATAGCCATTAACTAAGCTCTTTTTGTTTTGCTCATTAAAAATGGTGGAGAGGGCTTTTTAATTGGACACGCCAGTTCTGTTCCTTACTCTTCTCTATCCTCTCTGTATCACTCGAGTGCATTAGCCATAATGACTTCATTTGTCTCTGACACCCCCACCGGCCTTATTTACCACCAGACAAGGTAAAGCTCTCCCAGGCATGTAAATAGAAATCAAAAGGATGAGGGTGCTCTGTGAACAGTCCAGGAAGTCTGTTTTGCAGACCAAAAAGGACCGATTTATAGCTTAGAAAACCACGAGAAGCAGGCTGTTCTAAAATAGACTGCTTATTTCTGTTTAGTGTTACACCAATCAAGTCCAATTGGCCCTGAATCATAATAGAAGTATTTTTCTCCCAAAATAGTAGATTTTGGGGTTGGTGAAGTGTTGCACCCAAATCAACCCGGGGGTGGTCAGGTCCTATCGTTCCTACTGATTGAGGGGCTCTGCTGCACTCTAAATCAGTTAGGAGGACAGCAGGAAATCACAATTTGAGCCCCACTCGTTAATCACACACAACAGCCTCACAAATTACACTGTCTGCTACTCTGTCTCCCACTCTGTCTCCCACTCTGTCTCCCTGCACAGGCTGTAGGCGTGTAGGTGCTTTTTTTTCTGTCTTTCCTAGTGTGTGTGTGTGTGTGTGTGTGTGTGTGTGTGTGTGTGTGCACCCGCTGGCCCTGCAATCACTGGCCGTTTGTGCTTCCTGATGGATTAGGGTTCTGATTAGTGGCAGCGCTGTGATTTATTTAGTTGTTAGTATTATTATTTATTTATTTATTTATTAATTATTATTATTATTAGTCACTTAGTATTCAACACAGTGACCAACACCACATTCTAGCAACCACTGTTACACACACACACAGACAAACACCCTGGTTAAATCCTAGTCTCAATGTCAGTGACATTGAGGAAACTGCCACTGATGGTTCCCTGACTGGATAGTCTGCACTAACGTTGGTTAAATCTCAAACACACTGGTTAAGTTCTAGTCATGCCATTCATATTGAACTCTTAGCCGGTCTGACACAACTCAGTTGGTTACTTTAATTGGAAGATTTGCTAGTAGAGATTATTGGTGAGAGATGGTTGGACGGGGCGTCAGTAAAGGGAGAGGTGGTTGGACGGGGCGTCAGTAAAGGGAGAGGTGGTTGGACGGGGCGTCAGTAAAGGGAGAGGTGGTTGGACGGGGCGTCAGTAAAGGGAGAGGTGGTTGGACGGGGCGTCAGTAAAGGGAGAGGTGGTTGGACGGGACGTCAGTAAAGGGAGAGGTGGTTGGACGGGGCGTCAGTAAAGGGAGAGGTGGTTGGACGTATCTAGTTTGAGAAACCCACGCCTCACATGTCCTCAACTGGCAGCTTCATTAAATAGTACCCGCAAAACACCAGTCTAAACGTCAAAAGTAAAGAGGATACTCCGGGATGCTGGCCTTCTAGGCAGAGTTTCAAAGAAAGAGACATATCACTGACTAGCCAATAAAAATAAATGATTAAAGTGGGCAAAAGAACAGACACTGGACAGAGGAAGATTGGAAAAAAGTGTTATGGACAGGCGAATCTAAGTTTGAGGTGTTCCGATCGCAAAGAATAACATTTGTGGGATGCAGAAAAAATGAAAAGATGCTGGAGGAGTGCTTGACGCCATCTGTCAAGCAAGGTGGAGGCAATGTGATGGTCTGGAGGTGCTTTGGTGGTGGTAAAGTGGGAGATTTGTACAGGGTAAAAGGGATCTTGAAGAAGGAAGGCTATCACTCTATTTTGCAAAGCCATACCATACCCTGTGGACGGCGCTTAATTGGAGCCAATTTCCTCCTACAACAAGATAATGACCGAAAGCACAGCTCCAAACTATGCAAGAACTATTTAGGGAAAAAGCAGTCAGCTGGTATTCTGTCTATAATTGGGTGGCCAGCACAGTCACCGGATTTCAACCCTATTGAGATGTTGTGGGAGCAGCTTGACCATATGGGACGGCAGGTAGCCTAGTGGTTAGAGGCAGGTAGCCTAGTGGTTAGAGGCAGGTAGCCTAGTGGTTAGAGGCAGGTAGCCTAGTGGTTAGAGGCAGGTAGCCTAGTGGTTAGAGGCAGGTAGCCTAGTGGTTAGAGGCAGGTAGCCTAGTGGTTAGAGGCAGGTAGCCTAGTGGTTAGAGGCAGGTAGCCTAGTGGTTAGTGTTGGGCCAGTAACCAACAGGTAGCCTAGTGGTTAGAGTGTTGGGCCAGTAACCAGCAGGTAGCCTAGTGGTTAGAGTGTTGGGCCAGTAACCAGCAGGTAGCCTAGTGGTTAGAGTGTTGGGCCAGTAACCAGCAGGTAGCCTAGTGGTTAGTGTTGGGCCAGTAACCAACAGGTAGCCTAGTGGTTAGAGTGTTGGGCCAGTAACCAGCAGGTAGCCTAGTGGTTAGAGTGTTGGGCCAGTAACCAGCAGGTAGCCTAGTGGTTAGAGTGTTGGGCCAGTAACCAGCAGGTAGCCTAGTGGTTAGAGTGTTGGGCCAGTAACCAGCAGGTAGCCTAGTGGTTAGAGTGTTAGGCCAGTAACCAGCAGGAGCCTATTGGTTAGTGTTGGGCCAGTAACCAGCAGGTAGCCTAGTGGTTAGAGTGTTGGGCCAGTAACCAACAGGTAGCCTAGTGGTTAGTGTTGGGCCAGTAACCAGCAGGTACAGTGCCTTGCGAAAGTATTCGGCCCCCTTGAACTTTGCGACCTTTTGCCACATTTCAGGCTTCAAACATAAAGATATAAAGCTGTATTTTTTTGTGAAGAATCAACAACAAGTGGGACACAATCATGAAGTGGAACGACATTTATTGGATATTTCAAACTTTTTTAACAAATCAAAAACTGAAAAATTGGGCGTGCAAAATTATTCAGCCCCCTTAAGTTAATACTTTGTAGCGCCACCTTTTGCTGCGATTACAGCTGTAAGTCGCTTGAGGTATGTCTCTATCAGTTTTGCACATCGAGAGACTGAAATGTTTTCCCATTCCTCCTTGCAAAACAGCTCGAGCTCAGTGAGGTTGGATGGAGAACATTTGTGAACAGCAGTGTTCAGTTCTTTCCACAGATTCTCGATTGGATTCAGGTCTGGACTTTGACTTGGCCATTCTAACACCTGGATATGTTTATTTTTGAACCATTCCATTGTAGATTTTGCTTTATGTTTTGGATCATTGTCTCCATCAGGTTTTCTTCCAGAATGGTCCTGTATTTTGCTCCGTCCATCTTCCCATCAATTATAACCATCTTCCCTGTCCCTGCTGAAGAAAATCAGGCCCAAACCATGATGCTGCCGCCACCATGTTTGACAGTGGGGATGGTGTGTTCAGCTGTGTTGCTTTTACGCCAAACATAATGTTTTGCATTGTTGCCAAAAAGTTCAATTTTGGTTTCATCTGACCAGAGCACCTTCTTCCACATGTTTGGTGTGTCTCCCAGGTGGCTTGTGGCAAACTTTAAACAACACTTTTTATGGATATCTTTAAGAAATGGCTTTCTTCTTGCCACTCTTCCATAAAGGCCAGATTTGTGCAATATACGACTGATTGTTGTCCTATGGACAGAGTCTCCCACCTCAGCTGTAGATCTCTGCAGTTCATCCAGAGTGATCATGGGCCTCTTGGCTGCATCTCTGATCAGTCTTCTCCTTGTATGAGCTGAAAGTTTAGAGGGACGGCCAGGTCTTGGTAGATTTGCAGTGGTCTGATACTCCTTCCATTTCAATATTATCGCTTGCACAGTGCTCCTTGGGATGTTTAAAGCTTGGGAAATCTTTTTGTATCCAAATCCGGCTTTAAACTTCTTCACAACAGTATCTCGGACCTGCCTGGTGTGTTCCTTGTTCTTCATGATGCTCTCTGCGCTTTTAACGGACCTCTGAGACTATCACAGTGCAGGTGCATTTATACGGAGACTTGATTACACACAGGTGGATTGTATTTATCATCATTAGTCATTTAGGTCAACATTGGATCATTCAGAGATCCTCACTGAACTTCTGGAGAGAGTTTGCTGCACTGAAAGTAAAGGGGCTGAATAATTTTGCACGCCCATTTTTTCAGTTTTTGATTTGTTAAAAAAGTTTGAAATATCCAATAAATGTTGTTCCACTTCATGATTGTGTCCCACTTGTTGTTGATTGTTCACAAAAAAATACAGTTTTATATCTTTATGTTTGAAGCCTGAAATGTGGCAAAAGGTCACAAAGTTCAAGGGGGCCGAATACTTTCGCAAGGCACTGTAGCCTAGTGGTTAGAGTGTTGGGCCAGTAACCAACAGGTAGCCTAGTGGTTAGAGTGTTGGGCCAGTAACCAGCAGGTAGCCTAGTGGTTAGTGTTGGGCCAGTAACCAACAGGTAGCCTAGTGGTTAGAGTGTTGGGCCAGTAACCAGCAGGTAGCCTAGTGGTTAGTGTTGGGCCAGTAACCAACAGGTAGCCTAGTGGTTAGAGTGTTGGGCCAGTAACTGAAAGGTTGCTAGAATCCCCAGCTGACAAGGTCAAATCTGTCGTTCTGCCCCTGAACAAGGCAGTTAACCCCACTGTTCCTAAGCCGTCATTGTAATTAAGAATTTGTTCTTAACTGACTTGCCTTGTTAAATAAAAAACATGGTACGTAAGAAGTGATTATCAACCTTGTGGGAGGTGCTTCAGGAAGCATGGAGGGAAATCTCTTCAGATTACTTCAACAAATTGACAACTAGAATGCCAAAGGTCTGCAAGGCTGTAATTGCTGCAAATGGAGGATTCTTTGATGAAAGCAAAGTTTGAAGGACACAATTATTATTTCAATTAAAAATCATTATTTATATCCTTATCATCATCTTGACTATTTTTCCTATTCATTTTGCAACTCATTTCACGTATGTTTTAATGGAAAATAAGGACATTTCTAGGTGACCCCAAACTTTTGAACGGTAGTGTGTATTAGAGAAAAATATTTGTTTTATGATAAGAATACATTTTTTCTTTCAATTATTTTACTTTAATAGTTTAGGTTACGTTTTTGTGAATATTTTTAATAAAAGACCAAGAGGATAAACAGACATTTTTTTTCACAGCCGTTTTGCTCATATTTACTAAGTTTGCCAATATTAGTGGAGGGCACTTTACAAATCAAATCTAATGTTATTTGTCACATACACATGGTTAGCAGATGTTAATGCGAGTGTAGCGAAATGCTTGTGCTTCTAGTTCCAACCTTGCAGTAATATCCAACGAGTAATCTAACCTAACAATTTCACAACAATTACCTTATACACACAAGTGTAAAGGAATGAATAAGAATATGTACATAAAGATATATGAATGAGTGATGGTACAGAACGGCATAGGCAAGATGCAGTAGATGGTATAGAGTACAGTATATACATATGAGATGAGTAATGTAGGGTTTGTAAACATTATATGAAGTGTCATTGTTTAAAGTGGCTAGTGATACATTTATTACATACATTTTTCCATTATTAAAGTGGCTGGAGTTGAGTCGGTATGTTGGCAGCAGCCACTCAATGTTAGTGATGGCTGTTACAGTCTGATGTTTTTCAGTCTCCCGGTCCCTGCTTTGATGCACCTGTACTGACCTCGCCTTCTGGATGATAGCGGGGTGAACAGGCAGTGGCTCGGGTGGTTGTTGTCCTTGATTATCTTTTTGGCCTTCCTGTGACATCGGGTGGTGTAGGTGTCCTGGAGGGCAGGTAGTTTGCCCCCGGTGATGCGTTGTGCAGACCTCACTACCCTCTGGAGAGCCTTATGGTTGTGGGCGGAGCAGTTAACGTACCAGGCGGTGATACAGCCTGACGGGATGCTCTCGATTGTGCATCTGTAAAAGTTTGTGTGTTTTTGGTGACAAGCCAAATTTCTTCAGCCTCCTGAGGTTGAAGAGGCGCTGCTGTGCCTTCTTCACCACACTATCTGTGTGGGTGGACCAATTCAGTTTGTCCGTGATGTGTACGCCGAGGAACTTGAAACTTACTACCCTCTCCACTACTGTCCCGTCGATGTGGATAGGGGTGTGCTCCCTCTGCAGTTCCAGTCAAAAGTTTGCACACACCTAATTCAAGGGTTTTCTTTGTGTTTACTATTGTAGAATAATAGTGAAAACATCAAAACTCTGAAATAACACACATTGGGAATTATGTAGTAACCCAAAAAATGGTTTAACAAATCTAAATATATTTTAGATTCTTCAAAGTAGCCCACCTTTGCCTTGATGACAGCTTTACGCACTCTTGGTATTCTCTCCACCAGCTTCACCTGGAATGCTTTTCTAACAGTTTTGAAGGACTTCCCACATATGCTGAGCACTTGTTGGCTGCTTTTCCAACTCATCCCAAACCACCTCAATTGGGATGAGGTTGGGTGATCTGATGCAGCAGTCCATCACTCTCCATCTTGGGAAAATAGCCCTTACACAGCCTGGAGGTGTGTTGTGTCATTGTCCTGTTGAAAAAAAAAATGATCGTCTCACTAAGCGCCTACCAGATGTGATGGTGTATCGCTGCAGCCATGCTGGTTAAGTGTGCCTTAAATTCTAAATAAATGACTGCCAGTGTCACCAGCAAAGCACCATCACACCATCTCCATGCTTCACGGTGGGAACCCCACATGCAGAGATCATCCATTCACCTACTCTGTGTCTCACAAAGACACGCCCGTTTCCACCAGTCTAATATCCATTGCTTGTGTTTCTTGGACCAAGGATGTCTCTTTTATTGGTTTATTGGTTTAAGCACCAGCTGTCAGAGTAGCGTACAGATCACTGCACCTGTACGTAGCCCATCTGTAAACAGCCCATCTATCTACCTACCTCATCCCCATACTGGTATTTATTTATTTATCTTGCTCCTTTGCACCCCAGTATCTCTACCTGCACATTCATCTTCTGCCGATCTACCATTCCAGTGTTTAATCGCTATATTGTAATTACTTCGCCACCATGGCCTATTTATTTCCTTAACTTACCTCATTTGCACTCACTGTATATAGACTTTTTGTTTTATTTTTGTTCTACTGTATTATTGACTGTATGTTTGTTTATTCCATGTGTAACTCTGTGTTGTTGTTTGTGTCGAATTGCTACGCTTTATCTTGGCCAGGTCACAGTTGTAAATGAGAACGTGTTCTCAACTAGCCTACCTGGTTAAATAAAGGTGTTCTCAACTGGCCTACCTGGTTAAATAAAGGTGTTCTCTACTAGCCTACCTGGTTAAATAAAGGTGAAATAAAAATAAATCAAATAGTAATGGTTTCTTTGCCGAAATTCGACCATATAGGTTTCCTCTGAACAGTTGATGTTGAGAAGTCTATTACTTGAACTCTGTGAAGTGTTTATTTGGGCTGCAGTTTCTGAGGCTGGTAACTAATGAACTTATCCTCTGCAGCAGAGGTAACTCTTGGTCTTCCTCTCCTGTGGCGGTCCTCATGAGAGCCAGTTTCATCATAGTGCTTGATGGTTTTTGCGACTGCACTTGAAGAAACTTTCACAGTTCTTAAAATGTTCCGTATTGACTGACCTTCATGTCTTAAAGTAATGGACATTTCTCTTTGCTTATTTGAGCTGTTCTTGCCATAATATGGACTTGGTCTTTTACCAAATAGGGCTGTCTTCTGTATACCCCCCTACCTTGTCACAACACAACTGATTGGATATAATGCATTAAGAAGGAAAGAAATTCCACAAATGAACTTTTAACAAGGCACACCTGTTAATTGAAATGCATTCCAGGTGACTACCTCATGAAGCTGGTTGAGAGAATGCCAGGAGTGTGCCAAGCTGTCATCAAGGCGAAGGGTGGCTACTTTTGAAGAATTTCAAATAAAAAATATTTGGATTTGTTTAACACTTTTTACAATGTAGAAAATAGTAAAAATAAAGGAACTCTCAAATGAGTAGATGTGTCCAGACTTTTGACTTTTGACTCCACAGACACATTCTCGAACACACACGTCAAACTGAACGATCACACCGCTCACTCCCTCAGATTATAAAAATAAACCCCTGCACAACTACTTAATGGTGTTGCTCCCTCAATATCCCCATCCATCAAGTTTTAATGGGCTATTGTAGTAGTGGAGGGTACATGCCTGTCAGATGTGTGTCACAAATACCACCCTATTTCCTATATAGTGCGCTAAATTTTACCAGGGCGTATCGGGGGCACTATATGTGGAATAGGGTGCCGTTTGGTGTGTGTGTGTGAGGGGGAAAAGGCTTGTCTCAGCTGGAGTGTTTCCTTTTGGCAAATAAAGGCCACCTGAAAGGCCCAGGGACGCTGGGAATAAACTGTTTTATGTAAGAGGCCCAATCTGATTCTAACTTGGCATTTATCTGTCTTTCTCTCATTCTCTCTCTTCCCATCTCTCTCTTCCTCACATTTTCTCTTTATATCTCTATCTCTCCCCCTCTCCCTCCCTCCAGAGTGCTCAGTTCTACAAGATGACCACAGAGAACTACCACAAGGCTGCCGACGGAATCAACGCAAAGTTCAAGTAAGTTAAAATCACGTCATTGTGTTTAATTACCAGAAGTGTATCAGGTTTTCCTGGATAAATGAATATAGACACCCCCCCCCCATCGACAATATCTCCATTCACTGCAGCATGAACAGGCTTTCATCTCAAATGCTTCCTCCTCGAGGCCAATGTTGGCAATGAAGAGCTCAATTCCTGATGTTGGCTGTTAAGGTTTTAACAGTGTACCGCTTTTCTTCCAAGATCTCTTCTTCCAAGATCTCCAAGGTTACTCTGCCACACTGCAGGCACATGTAACCAACTTCAAAAGGGGTCCAAAGAACACCACCGAATTCTAAGAATTGTATTTGTGATGTGTCCAGAGGATGTTGGTCATCCTTGTGTCCAGTTTCGATATTAGGGTCCTGTTCATTAGAGCATGCTGTGACGGAACATTTTGCATCAGAAAATTACAAAGTCCAGGTTGTCCCTCCCTGTTTTCTTTTTTTCTCCGTTTGGTGCGTACACGACCCTTCAGTGTTGTTCGTGACCATTAAAAACCCTGTCAGTCCATTGAGAGTACTGCCGTTAGCCACATGCTAACTAACCCATGTCTTTCAATCAGCTCCAGATTGCCTACCCTATTAGCTCATGTTGATGAATCGGCTCACTGATAGCTACAGGTCAAATGGAGCCATCTCTGGTGTACACTGATGTGTCAGGGCTGCAGTGATGGCCATGGTGTGTGTCTGTGTGTGCGCGTGTGTCTGTTACAGAGTATGTGTTGTCCCTGTGAACCAATCATTGGTTGTTTACCTGATTTATCAGACTATAACCAGTTTACAGTCATTCCAACAACAGAGGTGTCACAGCACCCTGAGGCAGGCACTGTGTGATGAAACGTGGGTTAAATACCCATTAAATGTTTGGGAGTATAATTAGTGTGCGACTGTCTTTTTATCGTTTGTTAGTCAGCACCTCTACAACATATTTTGGGTGTGCGTCAGCTTATGCTTTTTGCTAGCATCTAATCTTTTAAAATATTTCAACAAACATGCCTTGGTATGTGTCAGACAACTTTGTTCATCAATGCTGTTAGCAATTTTCCCTCCTGCATGTCAGGTTGTCCGTGAGATTCACAGAGACCCTATTAACCATCACGTACATGTAACTAAAGAACATCTCATTTCCAGTCCATCGCTGTTCCATAACTCCTAATAAGGGACCATTAGGCTCCATAGTAATGTAACAAAGTGGATGAGGAGTCCACAGGAGGTGGGGCGAACGGGGCCCAGAGTCCATGGCTCTGTCTGGGAAGGGGGTGCTAATCGTGTTAGCCTGTCATTAGCCGGCGCTAACGCCAGGATCATTGTCTCCCTGCAAAATGCTAGAAACTGATTAGCCATCCGCTGGGGTTAGCTTAGGGTAGAGCTGGGGTTGAGGCTTCCCAAATCGCATTAAGGAAATGCATTGCTGGAATATCATTAGAGCGACACAACGCGCTAACTGCTAACACATGTCTAGCGAGGTCACGTGATGGTGGAGTCTCAGTGGCAAGCGCCCTGATTGGTTGATCGGATTACGGGAGGTGCATTACCAGGGCTGTGATTGGATTAGAGGGGCTGGGGAGGGAGGATGTGAGTGTGTGTGTGTGGTTTAATGAAATGGTGGGAGGGTCTGGTGTTACAGGAGGACAGGGAGAGGGAGGACAGGGTTACTGCTAGTATACACTAATCACGTTTCATTGGGTGTGTTTGGTGCCATCGTGTGTGTGTGTGTGTGTGTGTGTGTGTACATGATCTGTATTAGTGTGAAAAGACCTTGTTTAGTATTGTGCAACGCAGCGTACAGAGGTCTCTATGAGTTGTCCCTATGGACGTTATTGCGATTCGACAGAGAGAGTGCATGAACGAGGGAGATAAGATGGTATCTGGCGTTCAGTGGAATAATAAGGCAAGATGTTTAGTCTCAGAGCCTTTTGATTTCCTGAAAGTTGAAACTGCCCTGGAGATAAATGGGAAAGAGTAGGAATATACATAATTGATTGAATTAACATGGGTTTGATATGATAATCGGGCTTATGAAGTTAAAAATGTCTTTCTGCCCAACGTCTTAATTTTCCCACTGGTCCCACAGACTGTATTAATAGAATGTTTGATAACATTTGAGGCTCTGGTCAACAGTAGCTTGATATCCTGCTAATACTGTAGTAATGTATTTCCCTATAGATACTCTACTGATAGCCTAGCACTGTTGCCTCCTGCATGAAAGCATTTGGCCTCTATTGGTATCAAATTAATTGACAATAGTGCCTGAAGGTTTGGATGTCACTTTTGGGGTAATTGAACCCTGCTGGAGGAGTAGAAAGAGTAGGAGTAGAAACAGTAATAAGAGTAGACTGGTACTAGTAGAAACATTAGTAGTAGTAGAAACATTAGTAATAGTAGTAGTAGTAGTAGTAGTAGTAGTAGTAGTAGTAGTAGTAGAAACATTAGTAATAGTAGGCTAGTAGTAGTAGTAGTAGTAGTTGTTACATTAGTAATAGTAGGCTAGTAGTAGAAACATTAGTAAAAGTAGGCTAGTAGTAGAAACATTAGTAATAGAAGGCTAGTAGTAGAAACATTAGTAATAGAAGGCTAGTAGTAGTAGTAGTAGTAGTAGTAGTAGAAACATTAGTAATAGTAGGCTAGTAGTAGTAGAAACAGTAGTAGTAGTAGTAGTAGTAGTAGAAACATTAGTAATATTAGGCTAGTAGTAGTAGTAGTAGTAGAAGCATTAGTAATAGAAGGCTAGTAGTAGAAACATTAGTTACAGTAGGCTAGTAGTAGTAGTAGTAGTAGTAGTAGTAGTAGTAGTAGTAGTAGTAGAAACATTAGTAACAGTGGGCTAGTAGTAGTAGTAGTAGTAGTAGTAGTAGTAGAAACATTAGTAACAGTAGGCTAGTAGTAGTAGTAGTAGAAACATTAGTAACAGTAGGCTAGTAGTAGTAGTAGAAACATTAGTAACAGTAGGCTAGTAGTAGTAGTAGAAACATTAGTAACAGTAGGCTAGTAGTAGTAGTAGAAACATTAGTAACAGTAGGCTAGTAGTAGTAGTAGTAGAAACATTAGTAACAGTAGGCTAGTAGTAGTAGTAGAAACATTAGTAATACTAGGCTAGTGGTAGTAGAAACATTAGTAATACTAGGCTAGTGGTAGTAGAAACATTAGTAATACTAGGCTAGTGGTAGTAGAAACATTAGAACTACTAGGCTAGTAGTCGTGGAAACATTAGTACATTGGTAATCGTAGGCTAATAGTAGTAGTAGAAACATTAGTAATACTAGGCTAGTGGTAGTAGAAACATTAGTAATACTAGGCTAGTGGTAGTAGAAACATTAGTAATACTAGGCTAGTAGTAGTAGAAACATTAGAATTACTAGGCTGTAGTCGTGGAAACATTAGTACATTGGTAATCGTAGGCTAATAGTAGTAGAAAAATTAGTAACAGTAGACTTGTAGTAGAAACATTACTAATAGTAGGCTAGTAGAATAAGTAGTACGAGTAGACTAGTAGAAGCAGTAATCCTAGTAGGCTAGTAGAATAGGTAGTACTAGTAGGCTAGTAGAATAGGTAATACTAGTAGGCTAGTAGAAGAAGTAGTTATAGTAGGCTAGTAGAAGATGTAGTAGTAGTAGTAGAAACATGAGTAACAGTAGGCTAGTAGTAGTAGTAGTAGAAACATTAGTAACAGTAGGCTAGTAGTAGTAGTAGTAGAAAACTTAGTAACAGTAGGCTAGAAGTAGTAGCAACATTAGTAACAGTAGGCTAGTAGTAGTAGAAACATTAGTAATAGAAGACTAGTAGTAGAAACATTAGTAATACTAGGCTAGTAGTAGAAACATTAATAATACTAGGCTAGTGGTAGTATAAACATTAGTAATACTAGGCTAGTGGTAGTAGAAACATTAGTAATACTAGGGTAGTAGTAGTAGTAGAAACATTAGTAATTCCAGAGTAGTATTAATAGTAGAAACATTAGAATTACTAGGCTAGTAGTCGTGGAAACATTAGTATATTGGTTATCGTAGGCTAATAGTAGTAGAAAAATGTGTAACAGTAGACTTGTAGTAGAAACATTACTAATAGTAGGCTAGTAGAAGCAGTAGTCCTAGTAGACTAGTAGAAGCAGTAGTCCTAGTAGGCTAGTAGAATAGGTAGTACTAGTAGGCTAGTAGAAGCAGTAGTCCTAGTAGACTAGTAGAAGCAGTAGTCCTAGTAGGCTAGTAGAATAGGTAGTACTAGTAGGCTAGTAGAATAAGTAGTTATAGTAGGCTAGTAGATGTAGTAATAGTAGGCTAATAGAAGATGTAGTTATAGTTAGCTAGTAGAAAAAGTAGTACTAGTAGTAATAGTAGTCAAGTAGTAATAGTAGGCTAGTAGAAGATGTGGTAATTGTAGGCTAGTAAAAGATGTAGTTATAGTAGGCTAGTAGAAGATGTAGTTATAGTAGGCTAGTAGAAGATGTAGTTATAGTAGGCTAGTAGAAGAAGTAGTGCTAGTAGAAGTAGTTATAGTAGGCTAGTAGAAGATGTAGTTATAGTAGGCTAGTAGAAGATGTAGTTATAGTAGGCTAGTAGAAGATGTAGTTATAGTAGGCTAGTAGAAGAAGTAGTGCTAGTAGAAGTAGTTATAGTAGGCTAGTAGAAGATGTAGTTATAGTAGGCTAGTAAAAGTAGTAATAGTAGGCTAGTAGAATATGTGGTTATAGTAGGCTAGTAGAATATGTGGTAATAGTAGGCTAGTAGAAGATGTGGTAATAGTAGGCCAGTAGAATATGTGGTAATAGTAGGCTAGTAGAAGATGTGGTAATAGTAGGCTAGTAGAATATGTGGTTATAGTAGGCTAGTAGAAGATGTGGTAATAGTAGGCTAGTAGAAGATGTGGTTATAGTAGGCTAGTAGAAGATGTGGTAATAGTAGGCTAGTAGAATATGTAGTAATAGTAGGCTAGTAGAAGATGTGGTTATAGTTGGCTAGTAGTAGTAGACTAGTAGTATTCGTGGTGATAATAATAGTATTTGTGGTAGTAGGGTAGTAGTAGTAGTTGTTGGCTGGAAGTAGTAGTAGGCTAGTAGAAGAAGTAGTGCTAGAAGAAGTAGTAGTAGTAGTAGAAGTAGTTATGGTAGGCTTGTAGTAGTAGGCTAGTAGAAGTAGTTATAGTAGGCTAGTAGAAGTAGTAGTAATAGTAGTAGTAGTAGTTGTTGGCTGGAAGTAGTAGTAGGCTAGTAGAAGTAGTTATAGTAGGCTAGTAGAATAAGTAGTGCTAGTAGAAGTAGTAGTAGTAGTAGGAGTACGCTAGTAGAAGAAGTAGTAATAGTAGGCTAGTAGAAGTAGTAATCGTTGGCTAGTATATAAAGTATTGCTAGTAGTAGTACTAGTAGTTTAGTAGAATAAGTAGTACTAGTTGAAGAAGTAGTAATGGTAGGCTAGTAGAAGTAGTAATAGTAGGCTAGTAGAAGTAGTAATAGTAGGCTAGTAGAAGATGTAGTTATAGTAGGCTAGTAGAAGATGTAGTTATAGTAGGCTAGTAGAAGATGTAGTAATAGTAGGCTAGTAGAAGTAGTAATAGTAGGCTAGTAGAAGATGTAGTTATAGTAGGCTAGTAGAAGATGTAGTAATAGTAGGCTAGTAGAAGATGTAGTTATAGTAGGCTAGTAGAAGATGTAGTTATAGTAGGCTAGTAGAATATGTAGTTATAGTAGGCTAGTAGAAGATGTAGTTATAGTAGGCTAGTAGAAGATGTAGTTATAGTAGGCTAGTAGAAGATGTAGTTATAGTAGGCTAGTAGAAGATGTAGTTATAGTAGGCTAGTAGAAGATGTAGTTATAGTAGGCTAGTAGAAGTAGTAATAGTAGGCTAGTAGAAGATGTAGTTATAGTAGGCTAGTAGAAGTAGTAATAGTAGGCTAGTAGAAGTAGTAATAGTAGGCTAGTAGAAGATGTAGTTATAGTAGGCTAGTAGAAGTAGTAATAGTAGGCTAGTAGAAGTAGTAATAGTAGGCTAGTAGAAGATGTGGTAATAGTAGGCTAGTAGAATATGTAGTTATAGTAGGCTCGTAGAAGATGTGGTAATAGTAGGCTAGTAGAAGATGTAGTAATAGTAGGCTAGTAGAAGATGTAGTAATAGTAGGCTAGTAGAAGATGTAGTTATAGTAGGCTAGTAGAAGATGTAGTTATAGTAGGCTAGTAGAAGTAGTAATAGTAGGCTAGTAGAAGTAGTAATAGTAGCCTAGTAGAAGATGTAGTTATAGTAGGCTAGTAGAAGATGTAGTAATAGTAGGCTAGTAGAAGATGTGGTAATAGTAGGCTAGTAGAATATGTAGTTATAGTAGGCTAGTAGAAGATGTGGTAATAGTAGGCTAGTAGAAGTAGTAATAGTAGGCTAGTAGAAGATGTAGTTATAGTAGGCTAGTAGAAGATGTAGTAATAATAGGCTAGTAGAAGATGTAGTTATAGTAGGCTAGTAGATGTAGTAATAGTAGGCTAGTAGAAGTAGTAATAGTAGGCTAGTAGAAGATGTAGTAATAGTAGGCTAGTAGAAGATGTAGTTATAGTAGGCTAGTAGAAGATGTAGTTATAGTAGGCTAGTAGAAGTAGTAATAGTAGGCTAGTAGAAGATGTAGTTATAGTAGGCTAGTAGAAGTAGTAATAGTAGGCTAGTAGAAGATGTAGTTATAGTAGGCTAGTAGAAGATGTAGTTATAGTAGGCTAGTAGAAGATGTAGTTATAGTAGGCTAGTAGAAGAAGTAGTGCTAGTAGAAGTAGTTATAGTAGGCTAGTAGAAGATGTAGTTATAGTAGGCTAGTAAAAGTAGTAATAGTAGGCTAGTAGAATATGTGGTTATAGTAGGCTAGTAGAATATGTGGTAATAGTAGGCTAGTAGAAGATGTGGTAATAGTAGGCTAGTAGAATATGTGGTAATAGTAGGCTAGTAGAAGATGTGGTAATAGTAGGCTAGTAGAATATGTGGTTATAGTAGGCTAGTAGAAGATGTGGTAATAGTAGGCTAGTAGAAGATGTGGTTATAGTAGGCTAGTAGAAGATGTAGTAATAGTAGGCTAGTAGAATATGTAGTAATAGTAGGCTAGTAGAAGATGTGGTTATAGTTGGCTAGTAGTAGTAGACTAGTAGTATTCGTGGTGATAATAATAATATTTGTGGTAGTAGGGTAGTAGTAGTTGTTGGCTGGAAGTAGTAGTAGGCTAGTAGAAGAAGTAGTGCTAGAAGAAGTAGTAGTAGTAGTAGAAGTAGTTATAGTAGGCTTGTAGTAGTAGGCTAGTAGAAGTAGTTATAGTAGGCTAGTAGAAGTAGTAGTAATAGTAGTAGTAGTAGTTGTTGGCTGGAAGTAGTAGTAGGCTAGTAGAAGTAGTTATAGTAGGCTAGTAGAATAAGTAGTGCTAGTAGAAGTAGTAGTAGTAGTAGGAGTACGCTAGTAGAAGAAGTAGTAATAGTAGGCTAGTAGAAGTAGTAATCGTTGGCTAGTATATAAAGTATTGCTAGTAGTAGTACTAGTAGTTTAGTAGAATAAGTAGTACTAGTTGAAGAAGTAGTAATGGTAGGCTAGTAGTAGTAGTAAGTCTAGTGACACTGCATGGGTAAATCTTTTTGTTTGTGTGGTTCATGCACACATGATGCCTGTAGAGAGGTGTGTGTTTGCAGTGTGTAGGGGTAGTGCAGCTGTTTCCTGCAGTTCCAGCGGTATTCCTGGCAGAGCATGATGGAGCTCTCCCAACCGGAACGCCGCTACCTAAGAGTGACCTCATTTTGCACACACACACACACACACACACCTGGCTCCCACTAATACTTTCTCAGTTTTCATCATCCTCTCCCCAGCTTCTATGAATCTGCCCTGAGGTCCTGACACACATCATCACAATTCATGTTAATAGCCCTTGCCTGTGGTAAACACATAATGAATCACACACACACAAGTATCATACCAATCAAAAAACTAATCAAATGTATTTATAAATCAATTTTTTTTACATCAGAAGATGTCACCAGGTCCTATACAGAAACCAGCCTAAAACCCCAAACTGTAAGCAATGTAGAAGCACGGTGGCAAGGAAAAACTCCCTCGAAAGGCAGGAACCTAGGAAGAAACCTAGAGAGGAACCAGGCTCTGAGGGGTGGCCAGTCCTCTTCTGGCTGTGCCGGTAGAGATGAGAGTACATGGCCTTAAGGCCAGATCGTTCGTCAAGATGTTCAATCGTTCATAGATGACCAGCAGGGTCAAATAATAATCACAGTGGTTGTAGAGGGTGCAACAGGTCAGTACCTCAGGAGTAAATGTCAGTTGGCTTTTCATAGTAGAGCATTCAGAGGTTGAGAAGAAACACCAACCTTTAGGGTATTGCAGGTTGAGATAGCAATACCCTAAAGTGTGTTATCTACAGGTTGAGATGACACCCCTTAGGGTATTGCTATCTACAGGTTGAGATAACACCCTTTAGGGTATTGCTATCTACAGGTTGAGATAACACCCTTTAGGGTATTGCTATCTACAGGTTGAGATAACACCCTTTAGGGTATTGCTATCTACAGGTTGAGATAACACCCTTTAGGGTATTGCTATCTACAGGTTGAGATAACACCCTTTAGGGTATTGCTATCTACAGGTTGAGATAACACACTTTAGGGTATTGCTATCTACAGGTTGAGATAACACACTTTAGGGTATTGCTATCTACAGGTTGAGATAACACACTTTAGGGTATTGCTATCTACAGGTTGAGATAACACCCTTTAGGGTATTGCTATCTACAGGTTGAGATAACACCCTTTAGGGTATTGCTATCTACAGGTTGAGATAACACCCTTTAGGGTATTGCTATCTACAGGTTGAGATAACACACTTTAGGGTATTGCTATCTACAGGTTGAGATAGCACCCTTTAGGGTATTGCTATCTACAGGTTGAGATGACACCCTTTAGGGTATTGCTATCTACAGGTTGAGATAACACACTTTAGGGTATTGCTATCTACAGGTTGAGATAACACCCTTTAGGGTATTGCTATCTACAGGTTGAGATGACACCCTTTAGGGTATTGCAATCTACAGGTTGAATGACAACAATAATACTGAGTATGTATTTGAATGAATTCTGATGAGCTTTCCTTGTTGTCATTCAGCCTGTAATTATCAACACCCTAGAGGACTGTGTCTTCTCTACCTGTAGTTATTAATACCCCAGAGGACTGTGTCTTCTCTACCTGTAGTTATCACTACGCTAGAGGACTGTGTCTTCTCTACCTGTAGTTATCAATACCCTAGAGGACTGTGTCTTCTCTACCCGTAGTTATCAATACCCTAGAAGACTGTGTCTTCTCCTAACTGCTCTGTATGCCGTCCTTCTAACCACTTATCCAACACAGTCTATATGGACTGTCATACGGTCCGGTCCAGATGGACTGTCATGCGGTCCGGTCCAGCCCAGATGGACTGTCATACGGTCCGGTCCAGTCCAGTCCAGATGGACTGTCATACAGTCCGGTCCAGTCCAGATGGACTGTCATATGATCCGGTCCAGTCCAGATGGACTGTCATACGGTCCGGTCCAGCCCAGATGGACTGTCATACGGTCCGGTCCAGCCCAGATGGACTGTCATACGGTCCGGTCCAGTCCAGATGGACTGTCAAACGGTCCGGTCCAGTCCAGATGGACTGTCAAATGGTCCGGTCCAGTCCAGATGGACTGTCAAATGGTCCGGTCCAGTCCAGATGGACTGTCATATGGTCCGGTCCAGTCCAGATGGACTGTCATATGGTCCAGTCCAGATGGACTGTCAAATGGTCCGGTCCAGTCCAGATGGACTGTCATATGGTCCAGTCCAGATGGACTGTCATACGGTCCGGTCCAGTCCAGATGGACTGTCATATGGTCCAGTCCAGATGGACTGTCAAACGGTCCGGTCCAGTCCAGATGGACTGTCAATTGGTCCGGTCCAGTCCAGATGGACTGTCATACGGTCCGGTCCAGTCCAGATGGACTGTCAAACGGTCCGGTCCAGTCCAGATGGACTGTCAAATGGTCCGGTCCAGTCCAGATGGACTGTCAAATGGTCCGGTCCAGTCCAGATGGACTGTCATATGGTCCAGTCCAGATGGACTGTCATATGGTCCAGTCCAGATGGACTGTCATATGGTCCGGTCCAGTCCAGATGGACTGTCAAATGGTCCGGTCCAGTCCAGATGGACTGTCATATGGTCCAGTCCAGATGGACTGTCATATGGTCCAGTCCAGATGGACTGTCATATGGTCCAGTCCAGATGGACTGTCATATGGTCCAGCCCAGATGGACTGTCATACGGTCCGGTCCAGTCCAGTCCAGATGGACTGTCATACAGTCCGGTCCAGTCCAGATGGACTGTCAAATGGTCCGGTCCAGTCCAGATGGACTGTCATATGGTCCGGTCCAGTCCAGTTGGACTGTCATATGGTCCAGTCCAGATGGACTGTCAAATGGTCCGGTCCAGTCCAGATGGACTGTCATATGGTCCAGTCCAGATGGACTGTCATACGGTCCGGTCCAGTCCAGATGGACTGTCATATGGTCCAGTCCAGATGGACTATCATATGGTCCGGTCCAGTCCAGATGGACTGTCAAATGGCCCGGTCCAGTCCAGATGGACTGTCATATGGTCCTGTCCAGTCCAGATGGACTGTCATATGGTCCAGTCCAGATGGACTGTCATATGGTCCAGTCCAGATGGACTGTCATATGGTCCAGTCCAAATGGACTGTCAAATGGTCCGGTCCAGTCCAGATGGACTGTCATACGGTCCGGTCCAGTCCAGATGGACTGTCATATGGTCCAGTCCAGATGGACTGTCAAATGGTCCGGTCCAGTCCAGATGGACTGTCATATGGTCCAGTCCAGATGGACTGTCATACGGTCCGGTCCAGTCCAGATGGACTGTCATATGGTCCAGTCCAGATGGACTATCATATGGTCCGGTCCAGTCCAGATGGACTGTCAAATGGTCCGGTCCAGTCCAGATGGACTGTCATATGGTCCTGTCCAGTCCAGATGGACTGTCATATGGTCCAGTCCAGATGGACTGTCATATGGTCCAGTCCAGATGGACTGTCATATGGTCCAGTCCAGATGGACTGTCAAATGGTCCGGTCCAGTCCAGATGGACTGTCATACGGTCCGGTCCAGTCCAGATGGACTGTCATATGGTCCAGTCCAGATGGACTGTCATATGGTCCGGTCCAGTCCAGATGGACTGTCAAATGGTCCGGTCCAGTCCAGATGGACTGTCATATGGTCCAGTCCAGATGGACTGTCATATGGTCCAGTCCAGATGGACTGTCAAACGGTCCGGTCCAGTCCAGATGGACTGTCATACGGTCCGGTCCAGTCCAGATGGACTGTCATATGGTCCGGTCCAGTCCAGATGGACTGTCAAATGGTCCGGTCCAGTCCAGATGGACTGTCATATGGTCCAGTCCAGATGGACTGTCAAATGGTCCGGTCCAGTCCAGATGGACTGTCATACGGTCCGGTCCAGTCCAGATGGACTGTCATACGGTCCGGTCCAGTCCAGATGGACTGTCATATGGTCCAGTCCAGATGGACTGTCATATGGTCCGGTCCAGTCCAGATGGACTGTCAAATGGTCCGGTCCAGTCCAGATGGACTGTCAAATGGTCCGGTCCAGTCCAGATGGACTGTCATATGGTCCAGTCCAGATGGACTGTCATATGGTCCAGTCCAGATGGACTGTCAAACGGTCCGGTCCAGTCCAGATGGACTGTCATACGGTCCGGTCCAGTCCAGATGGACTGTCATATGGTCCGGTCCAGTCCAGATGGACTGTCAAATGGTCCGGTCCAGTCCAGATGGACTGTCATATGGTCCAGTCCAGATGGACTGTCATGCGGTCTTGTGCGGTCTCCAGTACGTGAAACCTTTACCAACACACTGGCTCTTAGTGTCTGGGCACAATGTTGCAGTGTGCAGGTTACAGCTGAATGACAGGTGTGTGTGTAAAACAGGTTTTTATTTAAAGCTATGTGTATACTGTTTATAATGTTCAGCTCCTTGCAGTCAGGTCAACAGGTTGATTTTCACCTCTCCGTCTACTCCTCCCATCCCTGCTGGAGAAAGAGAAACACTCATCCCTCCCTCCATCCCTCTATCCCCACATACATATTCAACAGCCAGACAGTCCTAGAGCAGAGTTTTGGCCTGGGTGATTAAAGCCTAACACAACTCTGCATTTTGATAGTCATTAAATGAGGAAATGGGAACAGAACAAACCTGAGAGTCTATTGAATATTCTTCCAGCCACCCCTAACAATACATATGTGGGATGTGGAGAGAAAGCTAACCTGTCTGTATTTAAAGGCTCTGTTATCTGTGAGGCACAGAGGGGTGTGTGTGTGTGTGTGTGTGTAAGCGTGTGTGTGGTCTCGCTGAGGTAAGACTTGACCCGCCTGACGAGTGCACATCAACCCGCTGCCATTACAGGAGACCGTAGGTCCGTAACTAGGCAACTTGGACCCCCAGTACAAGATGGTGGTCAATGCAGTCAGACATCAGTCAATAACCTTAGCTTAAACCCCCCCCCCTCCACACACACACCACTCACTTAAAAGCCTTTATGTACTGGCTGTAAAATGGTCCTTGCTCGGACACACACACACTCTCATATAAACACATTTAAAAGCCTAAGTACTGGCTGTAAAGCCTCCCTCTCTGCTCTCTGATCTCACACACCTTTTAGTGACTGAATAACTGACGAGAACACATTGTAAAAGGACTGTTGGGCAGACTGTGGCACATCATCAAATCTGTAGATTTCTGTGTGGACTACAAATTATGCTTTAACAGTAATGTCTCTTAGGAATACAATAGTTCTACTTTAACAGTAATGTCTCTTAGGAATTATAGCAGTTCTACTTTAACAGTAAATTCTCTTAGGAATACAATAGTTATACTTTAACAGTAATGTCTCTTAGGAATTATAGCAGTTCTACTTTAACAGTAATGTATCATAGGAATACAATAGTTCTACTTTAACAGTAATGTCTCTTAGGAATTATAGCAGTTCTACTTAAACAGTAATGTCTCTTAGGAATACAATAGTTCTACTTTAACAGTAATGTCTCTTAGGAATTATAGCAGTTCTACTTTAACAGTAATGTATCATAGGAATACAATAGTTCTACTTTAACAGTAATGTCTCTTAGGAATTATAGCAGTTCTACTTTAACAGTAATGTATCATAGGAATACAATAGTTCTACTTTAACAGTAATGTCTCTTAGGAATTATAGCAGTTCTACTTTAACAGTAATGTCTCTTAGGAATTATAGCAGTTCTACTTTAACAGTAATGTCTCTTAGGAATACAATAGTTCTACTTTAACAGTAATGTCTCTTAGGAATTATAGCAGTTCTACTTTAACAGTAATGTATCATAGGAATACAATAGTTCTACTTTAACAGTAATGTCTCTTAGGAATTATAGCAGTTCTACTTTAACAGTAATGTATCATAGGAATACAATAGTTCTACTTTAACAGTAATGTCTCTTAGGAATTATAGCAGTTCTACTTTAACAGTAATGTCTCTTAGGAATTATAGCAGTTCTACTTTAACAGTAATGTATCATAGGAGTACAATAGTTCTACTTTAACAGTAATGTATCATAGGAATACAATAGTTCTACTTTAACAGTAATGTATCATAGGAATACAATAGTTCTACTTTAACAGTAATGTCTCTTAGGAATTATAGCAGTTCTACTTTAACAGTAATGTCTCATAGGAATACAATAGTTCTACTTTAACAGTAATGTCTCTTAGGAATTATAGCAGTTCTACTTTAACAGTAATGTCTCATAAGAATACAATAGTTCTACTTTAACAGTAATGTCTCTTAGGAATTATAGCAGTTCTACTTTAACAGTAATGTCTCTTAGGAATACAATAGTTCTACTTTAACAGTAAATTCTCTTAGGAATTATAGCAGTTCTACTTTAACAGTAATGTCTCATAAGAATACAATAGTTCTACTTTAACAGTAATGTCTCTTAGGAATTATAGCAGTTCTACTTTAACAGTAATGTCTCATAGGAATACAATAGTTCTACTTTAACAGTAATGTATCATAGGAATACAATAGTTCTACTTTAACAGTAATGTCTCTTAGGAATTATAGCAGTTCTACTTTAACAGTAATGTCTCTTAGGAATTATAGCAGTTCTACTTTAACAGTAAATTCTCTTAGGAATACAATAGTTATACTTTAACAGTAATGTCTCTTAGGAATTATAGCAGTTCTACTTTAACAGTAATGTATCATAGGAATACAATAGTTCTACTTTAACAGTAATGTCTCTTAGGAATTATAGCAGTTCTACTTTAACAGTAATGTCTCTTAGGAATACAATAGTTCTACTTTAACAGTAATGTATCATAGGAATACAATAGTTCTACTTTAACAGTAATGTATCATAGGAATACAATAGTTCTACTTTAAGTTGTTCTTCGATGCCATGGTTAAGAGTTCTGTTTTGTTGCTGATGTTCTGTACAGTTTCATCTTCACTGGTTTGGACAGGGCTGGACATCTTGACTAACTTTCAGTTTTCCCAAAACCTTTTTGTAGATTTCCCTCAACAACCCATCCCCTGAACAGCGAGAGAGTAGGAACAATTGTAAACTCTATTTTTTGACAGTTAATCTTCTGAGCGTGAAGTGAATGAAATTCACATGACATGAAGCCCTTTCCTGTGCTATGAGTGGTCTGAGGAGTCGAGAGAACTAAACTACAATGCAGTCTTCTCTGTCGTGTTGATTGTCATACCGAACATTAGTTAGTGTGTGTTGGCAAGGGATGACGAAGGTAGAGCCATAGTATGGAAGTGATAGTGAATGGTGAGAACAGAGCAAAACTCCATTCCAAGAGCTCTCAGGAGATTCAGTGGGGGGGCCCAGCCCTCAGGAGATGACTGCCGGGTTGAGTGTCAGTGGGGGGGCCCAGCCCTCAGGAGATGTCCCCCGGGACCAGTGTCAGTGGGGGGGCCCAGCCCTCAGGAGATGTCCCCCGGGACCAGTGTCAGTGGGGGGGCCCAGCCCTCCTTTCTTCTGTTCCTTCTCATTATCTCACTCTCTTATTTATTTCTCTCTGGTGCTCATTTATTTATCTTTTTCTCTCCTTTCTTTGTCTCACTCTTTCTCAATCTCTACTTTTTGTATCTCTCTCTTCCCCCCTCTCCCTGATGGATATCACCATGGGGGGTCAGTCAGGTCTTCTTTAAAAAGCGATGAGAGTTAAGTGTGTCATTTTTCTCTCTAAATGGATCATTTGTATTTATTTGCCTGACTGTCACAGAGCCGGTCTTAACCAGAGAGAACATGAAGGCTTTTTAAGAGGCCCCAGCTTCACCTCCTAACCCTATTATAGCCCAAGTGCTTGTAAATGATGATAAATGGACCTTGTACCTTTTGAGAACTCAATCTGGGCCCTGTAATCCATACTCATGGACATAGGGAAGATAGATCCTACTGTGGGTGTCAGTTTAGGGTCAACATATGGTTTTGGATAAATGGATGGAGAAATATTGCACCCATACGTGTAACATATGTGTGACACAATACTGTACAGTGAAAGTCACTTAGATATCAGTATGCCTCTGGGTTTTATTTTCTTGACAAAATTAAGCAATGATTTGCTATAACTGCTGTCCATGCATATTTAGGGAAGACATTAGTACGATTTGGTCAAGATAGTTTTTGTCTGGCTAGAGAGACTACCGTACTCATAGTACAGTGGAATAGCTATGCCTTTTCAATGAGCTGACTGGTGTAGGGGAAGGAGAGAGGAAAGGATGGTTTTCTATGAGCTGACTGTTTCTATTTCTACGCCCTATAGAGGGACGGATCTAGTTAGTATTTTTCTACGCCCTATAGGAGGAACAGATCTAGTTAGTCTGTTTCTAGAAGTAACACAGTATAGCTAACCAACTAGTCTCTTAGTATAGAATCTCTTGCCCTCTTCCTCTTTTTCCTTCTCTCTTTCCTTCGCCTTTCTGTTCATCCCTCAAACCTACGTGATTCATTATCCTTTTATCTCCCTCCTCCTCCACCCTCTTTCCCATGCTACATCTTTCTTCTACTGGCTTTATTTAGTGTATCTCTCTGCCCTGTCCCCTCCTCTCCTTCACCCTCTTCCCCATGCTACATCTTTCTCCTACTGGCTTTATTTAGTGTATCTCTCTGCCCTGTCCCCTCCTCTCCTTCACCCTCTTCCCCATGCTACATCTTTCTTCTACTGGCTTTATTTAGTGTATCTCTCTGCCCTGTCCCCTCCTCCTTCACCCTCTTCCCCATGCTACATCTTTCTCCTACTGGCTTTATTTAGTGTATCTCTCTGCCCTGTCCCCTCCTCCTTCACCCTCTTCCCCATGCTACATCTTTCTCCTACTGGCTTTATTTAGTGTATCTCTCTGCCCTGTCCCCTCCTCCTTCACCCTCTTCCCCATGCTACATCTTTCTCCTACTGGCTTTATTTAGTGTATCTCTCTGCCCTGTCCCCTCCTCCTTCACCCTCTTCCCCATGCTACATCTTTCTCCTACTGGCTTTATTTAGTGTATCTCTCTGCCCTGTCCCCTCCTCCTTCACCCTCTTCCCCATGCTACATCTTTCTCCTACTGGCTTTATTTAGTGTATCTCTCTGCCCTGTCCCCTCCTCTCCTTCACCCTCTTCCCCATGCTACATCTTTCTTCTACTGGCTTTATTTAGTGTATCTCTCTGCCCTGTCCCCTCCTCTCCTTCACCCTCTTCCCCATGCTACATCTTTCTTCTACTGGCTTTATTTAGTGTATCTCTCTGCCCTGTCCCCTCCTCTCCTTCACCCTCTTCCCCATGCTACATCTTTCTTCTACTGGCTTTATTTAGTGTATCTCTCTGCCCTGTCCCCTCCTCTCCTTCAACCTCTTCCCCATGCTACATCTTTCTTCTACTGGCTTTATTTAGTGTATCTCTCTGCCCTGTCCCCTCCTCTCCTTCACCCTCTTCCCCATGCTACATCTTTCTTCTACTGGCTTTATTTAGTGTATCTCTCTGCCCTGTCCCCTCCTCTCCTTCACCCTCTTCCCCATGCTACATCTTTCTTCTACTGGCTTTATTTAGTGTATCTCTCTGCCCTGTCCCCTCCTCTCCTTCACCCTCTTCCCCATGCTACATCTTTCTTCTACTGGCTTTATTTAGTGTATCTCTCTGCCCTGTCCCCTCCTCTCCTTCAACCTCTTCCCCATGCTACATCTTTCTTCTACTGGCTTTATTTAGTGTATCTCTCTGCCCTGTCCCCTCCTCTCCTTCACCCTCTTCCCCATGCTACATCTTTCTCCTACTGGCTTTATTTAGTGTATCTCTCTGCCCTGTCCCCTCCTCTCCTTCACCCTCTTTCCCATGCTACATCTTTCTTCTACTGGCTTTATTTAGTGTATCTCTCTGCCCTGTCCCCTCCTCTCCTTCACCCTCTTCCCCATGCTACATCTTTCTCCTACTGGCTTTATTTAGTGTATCTCTCTGCCCTGTCCCCTCCTCCTTCACCCTCTTCCCCATGCTACATCTTTCTTCTACTGGCTTTATTTAGTGTATCTCTCTGCCCTGTCCCCTCCTCTCCTTCACCCTCTTCCCCATGCTACATCTTTCTTCTACTGGCTTTATTTAGTGTATCTCTCTGCCCTGTCCCCTCCTCCTTCACCCTCTTCCCCATGCTACATCTTTCTTCTACTGGCTTTATTTAGTGTATCTCTCTGCCCTGTCCCCTCCTCCTTCACCCTCTTCCCCATGCTACATCTTTCTTCTACTGGCTTTATTTAGTGTATCTCTCTGCCCTGTCCCCTCCTCTCCTTCACCCTCTTCCCCATGCTACATCTTTCTTCTACTGGCTTTATTTAGTGTATCTCTCTGCCCTGTCCCCTCCTCTCCTTCACCCTCTTCCCCATGCTACATCTTTCTTCTACTGGCTTTATTTAGTGTATCTCTCTGCCCTGTCCCCTCCTCTCCTTCACCCTCTTCCCCATGCTACATCTTTCTTCTACTGGCTTTATTTAGTGTATCTCTCTGCCCTGTCCCCTCCTCCTTCACCCTCTTCCCCATGCTACATCTTTCTCCTACTGGCTTTATTTAGTGTATCTCTCTGCCTGTCCCCTCCTCTCCAGCCACCCTCTCCTGTGTGCTTTCGCTTCTTACATGTTCATATTCTTCAGCCTCTCTCTCTCTCTCTCTTGCCCACCTCTCTCTCTCTCTCTCTCTCTCTCTCTCTTGCCCACCCCTCTCTCTCTCTCTCTTGCCCACCCCTCTCTCTCTCTCTCTTGCCCACTCCCCTCTCTCTCTCTCTTGCCCACTCCTCTCTCTCTCTCTCTCTCTCTTGCCCACTCCCCTCTCTCTCTCTCTCTCTCTCTCTCTCTCTCTCTCTCTTGCCCACTCCCCTCTCTCTCTCTCTCTCTCTTGCCCACCCCTCTCTCTCTCTCTCTCTCTTGCCCACTCCCCTCTCTCTCTCTCTCTCTTGCCCACCCCTCTCTCTCTCTCTTGCCCATCCCTCTCGCTCTCTCTCTTGCCCACTCCCCTCTCTCTCTCTCTCTTGCCCACTCCCCTCTCTTGCCCACTCCCCTCTCTCTCTCTCTCTCTTGCCCACTCCCCTCTCTCTCTCTTGCCCACCCCTCTCTCTCTCTCTCTTGCCCACCCCTCTCTCTCTCTCTCTCTCTCTTGCCCACTCCCCTCTCTCTCTCTCTCTCTTGCCCACCCCTCTCTCTCTCTCTCTTGCCCACCCCTCTCTCTCTCTCTTGCCCACCCCTCTCTCTCTCTTGCCCACCCCTCTCTCTCTCTCTCTCTCTTGCCCACTCCCCTCTCTCTCTCTCTCTCTCTTGCCCACCCCTCTCTCTCTCTCTCTTGCCCACCCCTCTCTCTCTCTCTCTTGCCCACCCCTCTCTCTCTCTTGCCCACCCCTCTCTCTCTCTCTCTTGCCCACCCCTCTCTCTCTCTCTCTTGCCCACCCCTCTCTCTCTCTCTCTTGCCCACCCCTCTCTCTCTCTCTCTTGCCCACCCCTCTCTCTCTCTCTCTCTTGCCCACCCCTCTCTCTCTCTCTCTCTTGCCCACCCCTCTCTCTCTCTCTCTTGCCCACCCCTCTCTCGTTCTTTCTCCCCATCTCTGATAAAGCATCTCATCTCATTGCGGCTCCCTGCGGTCTGTCATATGTCTCCCTTCTCCAGCTTGATTTATGTGGCTGTGGTGTATAAACCATAGTGTAGCTATATGAAACAAACCCTAAGCGTGCCCTCTCTCCTGCTCTATCTATGGATCAAGGGGGGGAGAGAGGGAGGAAAGGAGGGAGAGGAGGATGGAGGGGAAACGTATCTCGTATCAATAGAGCTATGTTGGCATGGAGACCTTTACTGATGGCCTCCTATATAAGCAGAGAGATGTATTGTCCCCCCACTCCGTAGGTACAGTACACACACCTCCCTCTCTCGCCCCGCTCAGCTTCACGTCTCCATTTGTTTCAATCTCTCCCCCTCTGAAGTTTTATTAAATATCCCAGGCTCCTCGGAGGGGGATGGCCATGCAGTGAGAGGAGATTTTTGATTGACATCAGATGCATTTGACCTGCGAATGAATCTTCTGGTTGTCTGTGTTAGAGAAGGGGAATGAGAGGGATAGGAACTGCGAGACAAAGAGAGAAAAACGGAAAGGGAGAGATAAACCGTGAGGGAGAGAAACCGAGAAGGAGAGAGGCAGAGATCAGACAAATCTATATGTCTGACAGTTCAGAGGAGCCATTCGGTCTCTTCCCAACCCTGAACAAAGAGCATTGTAAAAACAAATATGAACCATGGTCCCCCTCAGATTTCTGACCCATTACGTCAGAACATATTAGCTACAAGTCTGATCTTAGACCACAACCAACTGTTTCCTCCTCAAAGGTCACAGCATTGAAAGGTTTTTGTGCTTTTGATTCCTGTGGGGTCGAGAAACCGATAGAGGGGGGAGAAGGGGGATGTTTACGGATGCCCCAGTGTTCAGGTTTCATGGGAACAGGATGAATCACTGCTGTTTCTGACTACATGTAAATATATCATAGACAGTTCCCTGGGAATGGTATTCACTATGTGGTGCTACAGTACCTTCCCCTTGACTACTCCACTAACAAAACTACAAAACCTTTCTCTGAGGTTGTATTGGGATGGCTATGCAGCACACAGGCCGACTGTATTACAGGTGATAGTAACTGATGAGGGAGAGCCTAATGTAATATTGAGAGGGCAGAAATTCTCTTTCCCGGTCTCTTTCTCTTCACTCTCCTCTACCCATGGCTGTGAGAATGAGTTAATATTCATCTTAATGATGGATGATGAATGACCCTGCGTAAGCCAGAGTGTGTGTGTGTGTGACATTGTTATTGTCCTGATTAACTAAACACTGTCTCAGGTCTCTCTATGGAGTAGGGAAAGAGAAGGAAGGAATGAGAACTGTGGTTTATCTCTCATTTCCTCTCTCTCTTACCATTTTCCTCTCTCTCTCTCTTTCTTTCGCTCTCTCTCTGTCATCTGTAATGGTTTCTAAGAGAAACAAACACTTGTGTTGTATCAGCAGGCTGCACCTGGCATTAACGCAAACGCTTAAGAAAATAATTAGCGGGTGTGTGTGGCTGCCTGGTCCCTGAAGATGCCCAAAGGCAGTGGAATGAATGCTACGGTATAGGAGCTGCAGGAGGAGAATTCTGCTGTCTGTGTATGTGAGAGACACTGTCATCCTTCACCGCAGAGACTTGGAGAAATGGGCATGTCACTCCGAAGGCAATGAGTGGATTCTCTCGGTGCTTGAAGAGCTTCTATGTATATGAGATGGCGCGTTATGTTCGATCACTGCTCAAATGTGAAGAATAGAGACAGCCTACAGTACCATCAGAAATATCCATTAAATGGAAAGTTAACAATGTTAAGAATATATTTCTGATCATCCAGTACTTTGCTGCTTCGTATCAATAGGTGCCTTACTCGCCTACTTGCTGTTAAATGCAGTGGCGGCTGGTGACATCCCTTTGGCCATAATACTGTGGCCATGTATTGGCGGCCATACTCAGAGGTCCCATGCAACCAGCCCTCCTGCATTGCATCCTGGGTAATGAACCATGTGGCCGTTGTGTCCTTTCAATCCCAACAGGAGGGTGAATTCTCACTACAGGCAGTAAATCCAACACCTGATTGGAACTGGAGGGGCTCAGCTGTGCCCCTAATGCCCCTCCAAGGATCAGAAAGGTGCTGACAGGCGAAATCAGCACTTTTGTGTGCTAACTGCTAAAGGATGATGCCAACATTAGCATAATGGCCCTAACATGTGCAGGTGTATCTTTTATGTATGGGTGGTTTATGGGGTGTGCTAACTGTCAAGAGACAGATCCTGCTAGCTGTTAGCATGAGATCATTGGTGCAGTTGATAGTCATTGCTGCTGAGATTAGCGAAAAGGCACTAACACTTTGGGACCCATATGGCATTGCAGTGGTGATGAAAGACCATTTGTGGACTGAAGCTAGTCTTTAGCTTAAGATAAGCATTGTGATGTACAACTAGCACGAAAGTGGAACAATTTGGTGGCTCAACAGTACTGAACTATGCAGACAGTTTTGGTTAGCATTAGCGCACTTGTGACGTTTGATACACTGACACCTCAGTGTCAATAGTTGTTTCCGCGGTGTCAGTAGTTGTTTCCGCGGTGTCAGTAGCTGTTTCCGCGGTGTCAGTAGCTGTTTCCGCGGTGTCAGTAGCTGTTTCCGCGGTGTCAGTAGCTGTTTCCGCGGTGTCAGTAGCTGTTGCCGCGGTGTCAGTAGTTGTTGCCGCGGTGTCAGTAGCTATTTCCGCGGTGTGAATGGCTATTTGGTGTCAGAAGTAAGGACTAGCCATTTGGGTGCTGTATTCCTCAAATAAATGTTTATTTGTGAAGTACACGGTTTACAGGTGTAAAAGGTGCAGTGAAAATGCTTGTGTGCCATTTCCCTTTAACATTGCAGTACAATAATCAATCATCAGTCAATAAATGTCCAGTTAGCACGACCACGGGGACAGCTAGCTATAGGACAGGGTGTGTCAATGCAATCAGAAACCTATAGTCATGCAGGCTCTATCAATCAATACTGATACTCAGTTCACATGGTGTGTCGTCAATAAACCCACGAGAGTCATCATCTTCATCACTATGATGAAGGGTTTCCTATCTCAGTTGTTGTTGATTTTCTTTATCCTTTTTGTCCTCCTGTTTATTTTCTGGGTGTGTCCGTATTAGACATTGTTTGGCCAGTGTGTTTTCTGAGGAGAAAAGAGAGCACAATTAGCCATAGAAAATAAACCCTGCGTAGATCTCCTGTTACCAGAGGGACAGGTATAGAACCTTTCTCCTGGTGACAGGATGGCACGGCTCGCCAATATTCACACGTCCTCTGGCCCTTCCATTGACGTGGGGAGCCTCTAATGAATGGATTGGCATGCCCGTCACTGTTGCGCTGACGGTTGCTTCCATTGGCTGGATCAACCTTTGGCCCCGTCTCTTCTACAGTCTGACTGATCCCAGATGAACCACTGCTGTGGGATGGGGAATGGGCCGAATGGGCAGGACAATTTAATGTTTTGTGTGTCTCTCGCTCTCTTCTCTCTCCTGCTGTCAGTAAATGGGGAATGTTAGTAGTTGTTTTCTAGGTGTGTGTGTGTGGGCTGATGTGATTGATTTGAATGTGTAATGTGTGTAGTGTATGATATTGATTGTAAATACTAAAGTCTGTCTCCTCCAGGCGGTTTGAGGTGAGTCCAGTGTGTGCTGATCTGCAGGGTCAGATCCTGAAGTGCTACCAGGAACACAGTGGGAAGACGCTGCTCTGCTCCACCATCGCCTCCCGCTACCTGCAGTGTGTCAACCAAGCTAAACAGGTGGGCCCACGTGGTGGGGGGGTGTGTGTGTGTGTGTACCTTGGGATACGTATGAATAACTTGTTGGTGTCTATCCCCATCTACTGTAATTTATAAGACATGTTGTTTTGTTTACAAATCTCTACTGTCTGAAAAGTAAAACATGAATGAGTTCTACATCTAATGAAAGCATCTGTTTATTCCCATATTGCTGCATGATTTTGTTGTCTGAAAAGAATGGCAATAATGATCTTGCCCCCCTACGGGCAACTGCTACAGACATTAGAAAGTAAGTTGTACTGTTCCAGGATCTGTCTCTCCCAGTAGAGTAGCTACGGGCAACTGCTACAGACATTAGAAAGTAAGTTGTACTGTTCTGGGATCTGTCTCTCCCAGTAGAGTAGCTACGGGCAACTGCTACAGACATTAGAAAGTAAGTTGTACTGTTCCAGGATCTGTCTCTCCCAGTAGAGTAGCTATGGGCAACTGCTACAGACATTAGAAAGTAAGTTGTACTGTTCCTGGATCTGTCTCTCCCAGTAGAGTAGCTACGGGCAACCGCTACAGACATTAGAAAGTAAGTTGTACTGTTCCAGGATCTGTCTCTCCCAGTAGAGTAGCTACGGGCAACTGCTACAGACATTAGAAAGTAAGTTGTACTGTTCCAGGATCTGTCTCTCCCAGTAGAGTAGCTACGGGCAACTGCTACAGACATTAGAAAGTAAGTTGTACTGTTCCAGGATCTGTCTCTCCCAGTAGAGTAGCTATGGGCAACTGCTACAGACATTAGAAAGTAAGTTGTACTGTTCCAGGATCTGTCTCTTCCAGTAGAGTAGCTACGGGCAACTGCTACAGACATTAGAAAGTAAGTTGTACTGTTCCAGGATCTGTCTCTCCCAGTAGAGTAGCTATGGGCAACTGCTACAGACATTAGAAAGTAAGTTGTACTGTTCCAGGATCTGTCTCTCCCAGTAGAGTAGCTACGGGCAACTGCTACAGACATTAGAAAGTAAGTTGTACTGTTCCGGGATCTGTCTCTCCCAGTAGAGTAGCTACGGGCAACTGCTACAGACATTAGAAAGTAAGTTGTACTGTTCCAGGATCTGTCTCTCCCAGTAGAGTAGCTACGGGCAACTGCTACAGACATTAGAAAGTAAGTTGTACTGTTCCAGGATCTGTCTCTCCCAGTAGAGTAGCTACGGGCAACTGCTACAGACATTAGAAAGTAAGTTGTACTGTTCCAGGATCTGTCTCTCCCAGTAGAGTAGCTACGGGCAACTGCTACAGACATTAGAAAGTAAGTTGTACTGTTCCAGGATCTGTCTCTCCCAGTAGAGTAGCTACGGGCAACTGCTACAGACATTAGAAAGTAAGTTGTACTGTTCCAGGATCTGTCTCTCCCAGTAGAGTAGCTACGGGCAACTGCTACAGACATTAGAAAGTAAGTTGTACTGTTCCAGGATCTGTCTCTTCCAGTAGTGTAGCTATGGGCAACTGCTACAGACATTAGAAAGTAAGTTGTACTGTTCCAGGATCTGTCTCTTCCAGTAGTGTAGCTATGGGCAACTGCTACAGACATTAGAAAGTAAGTTGTACTGTTCCGGGATCTGTCTCTCCCAGTAGAGTAGCTATGGGCAACTGCTACAGACATTAGAAAGTAAGTTGTACTGTTCCAGGATCTGTCTCTCCCAGTAGAGTAGCTATGGGCAACTGCTACAGACATTAGAAAGTAAGTTGTACTGTTCCAGGATCTGTCTCTTCCAGTAGTGTAGCTATGGGCAACTGCTACAGACATTAGAAAGTAAGTTGTACTGTTCCAGGATCTGTCTCTCCCAGTAGTTGTCATGTAGCTTCATCAAACCCCAGATGTACTTAGGTCACTGTGTGTAGTACCACTAGTACAGTTAATTTCCTTCCTACATGACTTCATGGTTGTTGCCGACCAAACACACACATATACACATACACACACACACACACACACACACACACACACACACTAACAAAGACTCTTGGTTGCCCCTGCGTTTGAGACCATAGTGTTTCTCGCTTGCTAAAACTCACTCTAAACTGTAGGTTCAGAGGAAAGGTCTATTTCCATAATACCTGCTGACGCTGGCTGCTTTCTTTCACTGCTTAAGTGTGTGTTTAATTTAATAAGGTCCAGGCCAGACGACCAGGTCAGACGGTGCCGTTCTGATACCATTGTCCTCTCGTTCTTTCTTTATTTCTCTCAAGTCATTGGAAAGTGGACGTGTTTTAGGCCCTCTAAGAAACGCATATGGTAATGGTATTGTCTCAACGTTGATATTAATGGCACACACACACACACAAGGATAGACGTAAACACACCCTCTCCTCTGGCACTTGTCAACATACAGTGGTAGAGTCAGACAAAACCCACTTTATATTCAGATAGGTTTTCTAATAGGTTTTTTCTTTTATAATTTGACAGTTTCTAGAGAGCTGTGTTCCGCCGCTGTCCCTCGGGTATTAGTAATACATCTAGGCCCGCGGGGGGCGGCTAGCTTTTAAGCTATACATCATGTAAATAACACTATGTATTATTCATTTGTACGAGTGCTCCCTACCTGTAGCCTCTTTGGAATCCCACAAGGCTGTGTGTTCCCTGCCGCACACATTCACTGCTCTGATCTTGTAAATGTGGAAATCAGCCTGGAATATTATGGGAAGCCACAGAGTTGATCAGCTTCCCGCAATCAAAATACACTCGTAGTAGAGTTATCTGTGTAAGAAAGCTGTTACAATCATCAGGTGAGAGATGAAACAGAGCCCTGATAGAGCTCTACAGCAGGGGATACAGCCCACTGCAGGGGGACAATATAACCTAGTTAAAAGAATAGGAGAAGAGGTGATACAGCCCACTGCAGAGGGACAATATAACCTAGTTAAAAGAATAGGAGAAGAGGGGATACAGCCCACTGCAGGGGGACAATATAACCTAGTTAAAAGAATAGGAGAAGAGGGGATACAGCCCACTGCAGAGGGACAATATAACCTAGTTAAAAGAATAGGAGAAGAGGTGATACAGCCCACTGCAGAGGGACAATATAACCTAGTTAAAAGAATAGGAGAAGAGGGGATACAGCCCACTGCAGGGGGACAATATAACCTAGTTAAAAGAATAGAAGAAGAGGGGATACAGCCCACTGCAGAGGGACAATATAACCTAGTTAAAAGAATAGGAGAAGAGGTGATACAGCCCACTGCAGAGGGACAATATAACCTAGTTAAAAGAATAGGAGAAGAGGTGATACAGCCCACTGCAGAGGGACAATATAACCTAGTTAAAAGAATAGGAGAAGAGGTGATACAGCCCACTGCAGAGGGACAATATAACCTAGTTAAAATAATAGGAGAAGAGGTGATACAGCCCACTGCAGAGGGACAATATAACCTAGTTAAAAGAATAGGAGAAGAGGTGATACAGCCCACTGCAGAGGGACAATATAACCTAGTTAAAAGAATAGGAGAAGAGGTGATACAGCCCACTGCAGAGGGACAATATAACATAGTTAAAAGAATAGGAGAAGAGGTGATACAGCCCACTGCAGAGGGACAATATAACCTAGTTGAAAGAATAGGAGAAGAGGTGATACAGCCCACTGCAGAGGGACAATATAACCTAGTTAAAAGAATAGGAGAAGAGGTAATACAGCCCACTGCAGAGGGACAATATAACCTAGTTAAAAGAATAGGAGAAGAGGGGATACAGCCCACTGCAGAGGGACAATATAACCTAGTTAAAAGAATAGGAGAAGAGGTGATACAGCCCACTGCAGAGGGACAATATAACATAGTTAAAAGAATAGGAGAAGAGGTGATACAGCCCACTGCAGAGGGACAATATAACCTAGTTAAAAGAATAGGAGAAGAGGGGATACAGCCCACTGCAGGGGGACAATATAACCTAGTTGAAAGAATAGGAGAAGAGGTGATACAGCCCACTGCAGGGGGACAATATAACCTAGTTAAAAGAATAGGAGAAGAGGTGATACAGCCCACTGCAGAGGGACAATATAACCTAGTTAAAAGAATAGGAGAAGAGGTGATACAGCCCACTGCAGAGGGACAATATAACCTAGTTAAAAGAATAGGAGAAGAGGTGATACAGCCCACTGCAGAGGGACAATATAACCTAGTTAAAAGAATAGGAGAAGAGGTGATACAGCCCACTGCAGAGGGACAATATAACCTAGTTAAAAGAATAGGAGAAGAGGTAATACATCCCACTGCAGAGGGACAATATAACCTAGTTAAAAGAATAGGAGAAGAGGTGATACAGCCCACTGCAGAGGGACAATATAACCTAGTTAAAAGAATAGGAGAAGAGGTGATACAGCCCACTGCAGAGGGACAATATAACCTAGTTAAAAGAATAGGAGAAGAGGTGATACAGCCCACTGCAGAGGGACAATATAACCTAGTTAAAATAATAGGAGAAGAGGTAATACAGCCCACTGCAGAGGGACAATGTAACCTAATTAAAAGAATAGGAGACGAGGTGATACAGCCCACTGCAGAGGGACAATATAACCTAGTTAAAAGAATAGGAGAAGAGGTGATACAGCCCACTGCAGAGGGACAATATAACCTAGTTAAAAGAATAGGAGAAGAGGTAATGAAAGTGGGGTCGTAATGGTTTATTATTGTTATTTTTTTGCAGATGCGGTACAGTAGCTACACAGTAACCAAGCAGGAAGCTATGTGGAGGGGTCAAAAGGTCAAATTTATCAAGCACCAGATAAGACCTAGATGGGGTCAAATCTCTGCCTTTCAACCTACTCTTATCTGTGTCTCAATTCATCTTTCTGTGATTCATTGCATCCTTCTCAATCTTTTTGAAGGAGAAAGTCCAATGTCCCTCCCCTTTGACCTTCTCCAACGTGTTTTGGGAAGGAGGCAAGGAGAGGGAGTAGGCTAATCGACGAAAGATGATGAATTGAGAAATAGCCCCAGTTGCTATAAAATACACTTCACACTCCACACAAAACCCCAACCTCCTTCAAGGTTCAAACAGCCCACTAAACCACTAAACAAGCCCGTAATGAATTACCCCTAGATAGGATTGTCCACTCCATCACCATTGAACACATAATAATAATAATAATAATAATAATAATATGACATCATCTGTCTTAGTATTGACTGGGCCAAGAGAGGAGAAAGACTACAGGGTTGTCATCAGACAGGCCTTTGTGACTGATAATTACTAGTATTCCTTATCATCACCCCGCGATAATATTTAGACCTTGATGGCCTCTCTTGCACACACACACACACACTCCCTGTCACTTTATAATACACACAATGCTAAACGGGTCCAGATAGCGACTGACTGGGGTTATTATATAGAAAGAGGGGGAATAGAGCGACTGGAAGGACTGATAAAGAGGAAGAAGAGTCTTTTGAGAGGCCCATGAATAGAACGTTTATCACGGGGCCCGATCTCTCTCGCTCTCTCTCTTCATTGCATATTCTCGTCGCATGACCACTTCTTGCCTGGTTGCCTCCCCCAGTCATCTTGGATCTCGGAGGTCTTACTAGCTGCTATAGCTTTTTTGGGATGTAAAAATCTCAAATAAATCTTCCTTGTTGACGGTCTTTGCACAGAGTTGAAAGAAGGTTTAAAACAGCTTGTTCTATGTTTGACGTGATCCTGCTGTAAACCAGTTAGCATGCTCTCTGACCATATCTATTCAGTTTGGCTACCTCCGTTCTGTCACATCACAGCATTAGATAAGGTCCCAGCCTTGAGAAATGTGTCTGTTAGGTTGGACAGAGTAAATGTTGTTCATCTGTAATGACTGGTATCATGGTAGTATAGAGTGTGTTGTCTGTTAGGTTGTACAGAGTAAATGTTGTTCATCTGTAATGACTGGTATCATGGTAGTATAGAGTGTGTTGTCTGTTAGGTAGGGCAGAGTAAATGTTGTTCATCTGTAATGACTGGTATCATGGTAGTATAGAGTCTGTTGTCTGTTAGGTTGGACAGAGTAAATGTTGTTCATCTGTAATGACTGGTGTCATGGTAGTATAGAGTGTGTTGTCTGTTAGGTTGGACAGAGTAAATGTTGTTCATCTGTAATGACTGGTGTCATGGTAGTATAGAGTGTGTTGTCTGTTAGGTTGGGCAGAGTAAATGTTGTTCATCTGTAATGACTGGTGTCATGGTAGTATAGAGTGTGTTGTCTGTTAGGTTGGGCAGAGTAAATGTTGTTCATCTGTAATGACTGGTGTCATGGTAGTATAGAGTGTGTTGTCTGTTAGGTTGGGTAGAGTAAATGTTGTTCATCTGTAATGACTGGTGTCATGGTAGTATAGAGTGTGTTGTCTGTTAGGTTGGACAGAGTAAATGTTGTTCATCTGTAATGACTGGTGTCATGGTAGTATAGAGTGTGTTGTCTGTTAGGTAGGGTAGAGTAAATGTTGTTCATCTGTAATGACTGGTATCATGGTAGTATAGAGTGTGTTGTCTGTTAGGTAGGGTAGAGTAAATGTTGTTCATCTGTAATGACTGGTGTCATGGTAGTATAGAGTGTGTTGTCTGTTAGGTTGGGTAGAGTAAATGTTGTTCATCTGTAATGACTGGTATCATGGTAGTATAGAGTCTGTTGTCTGTTAGGTTGGGCAGAGTAAATGTTGTTCATCTGTAATGACTGGTATCATGGTAGTATAGAGTGTGTTGTCTGTTAGATTGGGCAGAGTAAATGTTGTTCATCTGTAATGACTGGTATCATGGTAGTATAGAGTGTGTTGTCTGTTAGATTGGGCAGAGTAAATGTTGTTCATCTGTAATGACTGGTATCATGGTAGTATAGAGTGTGTTGTCTGTTAGATTGGGCAGAGTAAATGTTGTTCATCTGTAATGACTGGTATCATGGTAGTATAGAGTGTAGTCTAGTGTGTAGAATGAATTGATCCGCTTGCTGTTGGACAGCTATAGGGAGGCACCGACATGGATGAATCTAATCTAGAACACAAATCAATCTACTGCCCCTCCCTCCCTCCCTCCCTCCCTCTCTCCCTATCTGTATTCAATCACTTTGGCTTTTTCTCCTTTGTTCTCCCTCTTAAGTAAAACATTTTTGGGGCCACTTTTCTGTGTTCCCTTCCCCCACATTGTTTTCCTCTCCCCTCCCCATCTCCTCTAATTGTTCTCACCACACTTCTCCTGGAATGTTTCATTGTGAGGCATCAAATGCTATAGCCTGTATCAAATGGGGATTGACAGGGAGGGTGATGTGTTGGGGATTGACCGGGAGGGTGATGTGTTGGGGATTGACAGGGAGGGTGATGTGTTGGGGATTGACAGGGAGGTTGATGTGTTGGGGATTGACAGGGAGGGTGATGTGTTGGGGATTGACAGGGAGGGTGATGTGTTGGTGATTGACAGGGAGGGTGATGTGTTGGGGATTGGCAGGGAGGGTGATGTGTTGGGGATTGACAGGGAGGGTGATGTGTTGGGGATTGACAGGGAGGGTGATGTGTTGGGGATTGACAGGGAGGGTGATGTGTTGGTGATTGACAGGGAGGGTGATGTGTTGGGGATTGACAGGGAGGGTGATGTGTTGGGGATTGACAGGGAGGGTGATGTGTTGGGGATGACCGGGAGGGTGATGTGTTGGGGATTGACAGGGAGGGTGATGTGTTGGGGATTGACAGGGAGGGTGATGTGTTGGGGATTGACAGGGAGGGTGATGTGTTGGGGATTGACAGGGAGGCTGATGTGTTGGGGATTGACCGGGAGGGTGATGTGTTGGGGATTGACAGGGAGGGTGATGTGTTGGGGATTTGTGGCAAGAGTTATCGCTAATATGAAATCCTCTCCTTCCCTCTCTCTCTACGTCCCTCCTTCCCTCTCTCTCTACGTCCCTCCTTCCCTCTCTCTCTACGTCCCTCCTTCCCTCTCTCTCTACGTCCCTCCTCCCCTCTCTCTCTACGTCCCTCCTTCCCTCTCTCTCTACGTCCCTCCTCCCCTCTCTCTCTACGTCCCTCCTTCCCTCTCTCTCTTCGTCCCTCCTCCCCTCTCTCTCTACGTCCCTCCTCCCCTCTCTCTCTACGTCCCTCCTCCCCTCTCTCTCTACGTCCCTCCTTCCCTCTCTCTCTACGTCCCTCCTCCCCTCTCTCTACGTCCCTCCTCCCCTCTCTCACATTCTCTCTTTTTTTATCCTGTTGTTCCAGAACAAGTTGAGGACTGGGGGCTAAGAGTGAGGTGCTGTGGCATTACAGTTTATAAACCCTTTATCGACTGCAAATGAGTGGAGAGGAGAGGAAGCACCAGAGATCGCAACCCCGACTCGAGGTAGAAACAGAACCGCACCCTGACCAGAACCAGGAACACAAGACAACCAGACAACCCTGAGAGAGATGGACACACCTTAGCCCAACACCCTTCTCCCCCCCACCCCCACTGACCCCCAAACCCTTTACTCCTTCGTAAGATCCCACCTACAGTACCTACACCCCTTCTCCCCCACCCCACTCCACTGCATGTCTATCTCTACTACCAAGAGGGAGGAGGACAACGGTAGCACTTCCTAAAGAGTACAGTGCAGTAGCTCCATCACGCAGCAGCAGTAGGAGAAGTGCAAATGTCCGCCATGTTGGAGATGCATGAATACATGCAGAGACGGAGAGTTTAAGCCTAGGCGGAGTCCACCAGAACCAATGCAGGCCCAGAGCTGAAGATATCCTCACGGACTGAACCACTATCATTACCAACACGCATCACCAACCAGCTCACCTCCCTTACAAAGCCACTAGTCTGCCCCATCACCACCCAACCAGCTCACCCCTCTTACAAAGCCACTAGTCCGCCCCATCACCACCCAACCAGCTCACCCCTCTTACAAAGCCACTAGTCCGCCCCATCACCACCCAACCAGCTCGACCCTCTTACAAAGCCACTAGTCCGCCCCATCACCACACCCTCTATCATAAACCTACATGATCACATGACTTCTATCCACCAGGCTTCATCCTACTGTATCCCTCTATCCACTATATAAACCTACATGATCACATGACTTCTATCCACCCTGCTGTATCCCTCTATCCACTATTTAAACCTACATGATCACATGACTTCTATCCACCAGGCTTCATCCTACTGTATCCCTCTATCCACTATATAAACCTACATGATCACATTACTTCTATCCACCCTGCTGTATCCCTCTATCCACTAAATAAACCTACATGATCACATGACTTCTATCCACCAGGCTTCATCCTACTGTATCCCTCTATCCACTATATAAACCTACATGATCACATGACTTCTGTCCACCAGGCTTCATCCTACTGTATCCCTCTATCCACTATATAAACCTACATGATCACATGACTTCTATCCACCCTGCTGTATCCCTCTATCCACTATATAAACCTACATGATCACATGACTTCTATCCACCCTGCTGTATCCCTCTATCACTATATAAACCTACATGATCACATGACTTCTATCCACCACATGACTTCTATCCACCCTACTGTATCCCTCTATCCACTATATAAACCTACATGATCACATGACTTCTATCCACCAGGCTTCATCCTACTGTATCCCTCTATCCCTGTGCACTGTCCTGCACACACACCATTGTGTCTGTTCGTTGCGTGTGTTCCAGTGTGTTAGTAATGCATCTACTTGTTTTGTTTTCATCCCAACCGTGTCACAATCACTTCTGACACACGTCTGATCAGAGGAAATTAAAGAATGAATCTGGAATTTACCTTGTTGTCGTTGAATGTGTCTCTCAATATTAAATGTGAAATAGTGTGTGTGCTTATTACTCCTTTCAATGTTAAATGTGAAAGAGAGGGTGTGTGCTTATTACTCCTTTCAATGTTAAATGTGAAAGAGAGGGTGTGTGTGCTTATTACTCCTTTCAATGTTAAATGTGAAAGAGGGTGTGTGTGTGTGTGTGTGTGTGTGTGAAAGAGACTCTATTGTGTAGTCTCTGTGTTGTGTATTCCTATGTAAGTGACATCAGAAGGACGACTGTTCTTCAGTGACGGAGCCACAGTCATCTTGTCTCCCTGGCGACAACGCACCTGGCAGACGAAGAGATGGCGAAACCCACCCAGAGAGAGATGGAAAGGAAGAGAGGGAACATTCCTCACACTTGTATCCTCCTCTCTTCCCTTCCTCTCAGACATGTCATCAGTCCTCTGTGCTGCTCCAGTTCAGTGGAGGACTACAAATCTAATACTACCAGCAACAAGACTGCTTCACAATGCCGTCTGCACTCTATACCAGACTGTGTGTGTGTGTGTGTGTGTGTGGTCTGTTGGGATGTCAGGTTCATCATCCCAGCTGGAGATGTTGAGAAGAAACCTGATCTCAACTCCGTGTCAGACACACAGACCTACACACACAGTCTACAGAATGGAGTGTGCGCGCATTAGTAAGTCTCTGTGTCTGATCCCTCCATGTCAGTCACTGTTTGACTTGGTGGTTAGGGCTGAGTGACCTTTGGGGTGGGGGTGACTGGGGTTCAGATGTGGTGGGAGTTCAGGCCAGAGCAGGTGTTACCCGGCGTCTAGACCTCTAGGCTTCTGTCTCCTCACTCTCCCTGTCTTACCCGGGAGCGTTGTAATTCTTGTCATAAACCTACTACCAGTCCCCGTTCAAAGGCAGTCATCCTCTGAATGGCACACATACACAATCCATGTCTCAATTGTCTCCGGGCTTAAATATCATCTACACAAGTGACATCAATAAGGGATCATAGCTTTCACCTGGTCAGTCTATGTCATGTAAAGAGCAGGTATTAATATTTTATTTACTCAGTGTATATCTGTGGACCAACTCCTCTCGGTCTTCACTGCTCCTTAGTGCAGTTCTGTGCCACTATTCCTCACTAACATACAGGCTCAGTCTATTTTCTTTCTGTCCACGGTCAATTGTTCTATCTGGCTCTCTTTCTCGTTCTATCTGGCTCTCTTTCTCGTTCTCTTTTTCTCTCCCTTTCTATCTCTCCCAACTGTCTTTCTCTCTTGTTCTATCTGGCTCTCTTTCTAGTTCCATATGGCTCTCTCTCTTGTTCTATCAGGCTCTCTCTCTTGTTCTATCAGGCTCTCTCTCTTGTTCTATCAGGCTCTCTCTCTTGTTCTATCTGGCTCTCTCTTGTTCTATCAGGCTCTCTCTCTTGTTCTATCTGGCTCTCTCTCTTGTTCTATCTGGCTCTCTCTCTTGTTCTATCTGGCTCTCTCTCTTGTTCTATCTGGCTCTCTCTCTTGTTCTATCTGGCTCTCTCTCTTGTTCTATCTGGCTCTCTTTCTGGCTCTTTCTCTTCATCACTCTCTCGTTCTAACACATCAGTCACTGGCTTCATTAATAAGTGCATCGATGACGTGGTCCCCACAGTGACCGTATGTTCATTACCCAACCAGAAGCCATGGATTACAGGCAACATCCACACAGCTAAATGGTAGAGCTGCCACTTTCAAGGAGCGGGACTCTAACCCGGAAGCTTATAATAAGTCCTGACGAACCATCAAACAGGCAAAGCGTCAATACAGGGCTAAGATTGAATCGTACTACACCGGCTACAACGCTCGTCAGATGTGGTAGGACTTGCAGACTACAAAGTGAAGCAAAGCCACGTGACACAAACATACCAGATTAGCTAAATTACTTCTATGCTCGCTTCGAGGCAAGTAACACTGAAACATGCATGAGAGCACCAGCTGTACCCGAACGACTGTGTTATCATGCTCTCCGTAGCCTTTAAAACCTTTAAACAGGTCAACATTCACAAAGCCGCAGGGCCAGACGGATTACCAGGACGTGTACTCCGAGCATGCACTGACCAACTGGCAAGTGTCTTCACTGATATTTTCAACCTGTCCCTGACTTAAGTCTGTAATACCAACATGTTTTAAGCAGACCACCATAGTCCCTATGCCCAAGAACACTAAGGTTACCTGCCTAAATGACTACCGACCCGTAGCACTCATGTGCCTCTGATTGGGAACCATACCAGTCAAAACACCTAGAAATACAAACATAGAACAAAACAAAATGCCCACCCAAACTCACGCCCTGACCAACCTAAAATAGAGACATAAAAAAAGGAACTAAGGTCTGGATGTGACAGTTGTATTCAACGCATGTGACATACAATTTGATTAGATTCTTTTTTGGGGCTCTCTTTCTCTCTCTCTCGCTCTCTCCCATCTGTCTTTCTCTCTCGTTCTATCTGGCTCTCTAAGTTTCTCCCTCTTTCTCTTCGTCTCTCACTCTCACTCCATTTCTCTCACTCCATTTCTCTCTCTCTGTGTAGCTTTTTCCATCAATCAATCTTGTGGCTTTTATTCTGTGATCAAATGGGAAGCTGGCAGCTTTTGAGAGTCAGTGGACTCTTGGTCATGTTATATCTTTCTTTCCCTCATTTTTAGTTTGGCCACCTCTCTTCTGTGTGGTTGCTGTCTTTCCCTACACTTGGCTGTATGTTCACTGCCCTACGATCTGCCACACACTTTAGCTCAATAGCTGTGGCATTAGCCTATTGCCGTTTGACACTAACCTGTGCCTGGCCAACTTCAGTGCTAGTTTAAGTTGGTTCAGATCCAGAGCAGCACTTTGCAGAGCCTCCAAACAGAAAGCAACAACAGCATCCTCAAAAATGACTCACCAATCACATGTCCATTAGTGAATGTCCTGTTAGAGATGTTTCCCTTCAACCCTCCCCAGCTGCCAACTCTCTCTTTCCCTCTCTCTCTCTTTCTTCCCCCTTCTCTCACTCTCTCTCTTTCTTCCCCCTTCTCTCACTGTCTCTCTTTCCCTCTCTCTCTCTCTCTCTCTTTCTTTCCCTCTCTCTCTCTCATTCTCTAAATCACTGCTCAGGGTTGTGAGTGGCCGGCTGGCTGGGAGGCTGAGGGGTTGACCGGTGGGTGGTGATTGGCGCTCCTCGCAAGCCAATGAGGTGTAAAGCGTCTGCCACCGCGCCGCCGTACTTCTGCTTGGAGGGGTAGCCTCATCTTCGTTACACACACTCTCTATTTCTCACTCAATCACACACCCACACAAGAAAGGCTGTTCTGGTGTGGCAGGCTGTGCCGATGGCTCTTTGTGTTTGGGGCGTCAGGCAGTGGCAGAGAGAGAGGCAGCCAGTTCATTATTGTAATGGCAGGCAGATGGCAGCCTGCTCTAAAGGCTCTTTTAGCCTGATGGTGATATTTATCACCACACAACAACAACATCCCTACCAACATTATTTATCACAACATCCCTACCAATATTATTTATCACAAAATCCCCAACAACATCCCCACCAATATTATTTATCACAACATCCCCACCAACACTATTTATCACAACATCCCACCAACATCCCTACCAATATTATATATCACAACATCCCACCAACATCCCTACCAATATTATGTATCACAACATCCCACCAACATCCCTACCAATATTATTTATCACAACATCCCTACCAATATTATGTATCACTACATCCCTACCAACATTATTTATCACAACATCACACCAACATCCCCACCAATATTATGTATCACAACATCCCTACCAATATTATGTATCACAACATCCCCACCAATATTATGTATCACAACATCCCCACCAATATTATGTATCACAACATCCCCCACCAATATTATGTATCACAACATCCCTACCAATATTATGTATCACAACATCCCCACCAATATTATGTATCACAACATCCCTACCAATATTATGTATCACAACATCCCTACCAATATTATGTATCACAACATCCCCAACAACATCCCTACCAATATTATGTATCACAACATCCCCACCAATATTATGTATCACAACATCCCTACCAATATTATGTATCACAACATCCCCAACAACATCCCTACCAATATTATGTATCACAACATCCCCACCAATATTATGTATCACAACATCCCTACCAATATTATGTATCACAACATCCCTACCAATATTATGTATCACAACATCCCCACCAATATTATGTATCACAACATCCCTACCAATATTATGTATCACAACATCCCTACCAATATTATGTATCACAACATCCCCACCAATATTATGTATCACAACATCCCTACCAATATTATGTATCACAACATCCCTACCAATATTATGTATCACAACATCCCTACCAATATTATGTATCACAACATCCCTACCAATATTATGTATCACAACATCCCTACCAATATTATGTATCACAACATCCCCACCAATATTATGTATCACAAAATCCCCACCAATATTATGTATCACAAAATCCCCACCAATATTATGTATCACAACATCCCTACCAATATTATGTATCACAACATCCCTACCAATATTATGTATCACAACATCCCCACCAATATTATGTATCACAACATCCCTACCAATATTATTTATCACCATTCTACATCATTCTACACCCTAAATATGGTCAAAGACTCCAGCCACCCTAGCCATAGACTGTTCTCTCTGCTACCGCATGGTAAGTGGTACCGGAGCGCCAAGTCTATGTCCAAAAGACATCTTAACAGCTTCTACCCCAAACCATAAGACTCCTGAACACCCCCCCCCCCCCCCCCTGTACCAGTACCCCCTGTATACAGCCTCGCTATTGTTATTTTACTGCTGCTCTTTAATTATTTGATAGTTATTTTAGATTTTTTTACTTATCTATTTTTTACTGAACACTTATTTTTCTTAAAACTGCATTGTTGGTTAAGGGATTGTTAGTAAGCATTTCACTGTGAGGTCTACACCTGTTGGTTAAGGGCTTGTTAGTAAGCATTTCACTGTAAGTTCTACACCTGTTGGTTAAGGGATTGTTAGTATGCATTTCACTGTAAGTTCTACACCTGTTGGTTAAGGGATTGTTAGTAAGCATTTCACTGTAAGTTCTACACCTGTTGGTTAAGGGCTTGTTAGTAAGCATTTCACTGTAAGTTCTACACCTGTTGGTTAAGGGATTGTTAGTAAGCATTTCACTGTGAGGTCTACACCTGTTGGTTAAGGGATTGTTAGTAAGCATTTCACTGTAAGTTCTACACCTGTTGGTTAAGGGATTGTTAGTAAGCATTTCACTGTAAGTTCTACACCTGTTGGTTAAGGGATTGTTAGTATGCATTTCACTGTAAGTTCTACACCTGTTGTATTTGGCGCATGTGACAAATACAATTTGAATTGATTAAAGGTCTGTGCGCGTGTGTGGCGTGCATGGCTTATTTACCAAAAGCCAAGGTGATCAGGTTTCAGGTAAGACCAAGTGCAGACTGTGTTGAAGTAACAATGTGTATTGTAACAACAGGGGCAGGCAAACGACAGGTCAAGGCAGGCAGGGGTTGATAAACCAGAGTAGTGGGGCCAAGGTACAGGACGGCAGGCAGGCCCAGGGTCAGGTCAGGTAGAGGTCGGTAATCCAGAGTAGGGGCAAAGGTACATGATGGCAGGCAGACTCAGGGACAAGGGCAGGCAGAGTGGTTAGGCAGGCGGGCTCAGAGACAGGACAGGCAAGGGTCAAAACCAGGAGGATAGGAGAAAGAGAGACTGGGGAAAAACAGGAGCTGAGAAAACGCTGGTTGACTTGAACAAACAAGAGAAATTGGCACAGACAGACAGAAAACACAGGTATAAATACCCAGGGGATAAGTGGGGAAGATGGAAGACACCTGGAGGAGGGTGGAGACGAGCACAAGGACAGGCGAAACAGATAAGGGTGTGACAAGGTTACCTTCAACACACTCTCTTCCTTATGAGATTGAGGGAAGGGGAGGGGATAAGGGAGAGGAGGATAAGGGGGAGGAGGATAAGGGGAAAGGAGATTAGGATAAGGGGAAAGGAGAAGAGGGGAGAGGAGGATGATGGGAGAGGAGGATAAGGGGAAAGGAGAGGAGGTGGAGGAGGATGATGGGAGAGGAGGATAAGGGGAAAGGAGAGGTGGAGGAGGATGATGGAGAGGAGGATAAGGGAAAAGGAGAGGAGGATGATGGGAGAGGAGGATAAGGGGAAAGGAGAGGAGGAGGATAAGGGGAAAAGAGAGGGGGAAGAGGATGATAGGAGAGGGGGAGGGGGAGAGGAGGATGAGGAGAGGGGGAGGAGGAGAGGAGGATAAAGGGAAAGGAGAGGAGGAGAGGAGAGGAGGATAAGGGGAAAAGAGAGGAGAGGGGGAGGAGGATGATGGGAGAGGAGGATTAGGGGAAAGTAGAGGAGAGGGGGAGGGGGAGAGGAGGATGAGGAGAGGGGGATAAAGGGAAAGGAGAGGAGGAGAGGAGGATAAGGGGAAAAGAGAGGAGAGGGGTAGGAGGATGATGGGAGAGGAGGATTAGGGGAAGTAGAGGTGGGGAGAGGAGGAGGAGAGGAAGATGACCCTGCTGACGGGAAGTACCACTCACCAAACTAATGAGTGTATGAGTGGGTTTGGAGGATCTGTGTTACACCAATATGAATGACAGAAATATCATTTCCTTGACTTGTCTAAACCAGCCCCAAACATTGTATCTGGCATTGGCTTTTAATATTGCTGCTACAGAGAATATTCCTGATATTAGCATGTTTAAAATGTCATAAGTAATCTCAAAGTAACTTTAAACTGATTTGTTTCAGCTACACAATTCCTTTAAGAGACTGTGAGATGATTTTGCCATAAACAGGGCTGGATCAACAAATCATAGGCCCAGAGGCTTTGGTTTTTTACAGCTGTATGTAGAATTGCAGGTAGTTAGCTCTAAAAAGCAACAATTACTGTCCGTCCCATGGCAAAATGTGTAGAATTACCAGAAATTAACTTTCTCTATGCTGTCGAGGGGGGTGACTAAAATGTTTTGCCTGCGAGGTGGGTAAATGTTGCTTAGGACCCCCAGAAGGCTAGGGCCGGTCCTGAATCAATTACCCAACCAAGGCAGCGTCCCCTAATTCCTCTACTCCGCCAAAAAAACAAAGACCTGGAAGTGTGGTGCCAGGACAACAACCTCTAAATGTGAGCAAGACAAAGGAGCTGATCGTAGACTACAGGAAAAGGAGGGCAAACAGGCTACATTAACATCAACGAGGCTGTAGTAGAGCGGATCAAGAGTTTCAAGTTCCTTGGTGTCCACATCACCAACAAATGCTCATGTTCCAAACACAACAAGACAGCACGACAACACCTTTTCCCCCTCAGGAGACTGAAAAGATTTGGCATGGGTCTCCAGATCCTCAAAAAGTTTGACAGCTGCACCATCGAGGGCATGCTGACCGGTTTCATCACTGCCTGGTATGGAAACTGTTCGGCATCTGACCGCAAGGTGCTACAGAGGGTAGTGCGTACGGCCCAATACATCACTGGGGCCAAGCTTCCTGACATCCAGGACCTATATAGTAGGCAGTGACCCCCCCCTATATACTAGGCAGTGACCCCCCCCTATATACTAGGCAGTGACCCCCCCTATATACTAGGCAGTGACCCCCCCTATATACTAGACAGTGACCCCCCCTATATACTAGACAGTGACCCTCCCTATATACTAGACAGTGACCCCCCCCCCCCCTATATACTAGGCAGTGACCCCCCCTATATACTAGGCAGTGACCCTTCCTATATACTAGATAGTGACCCCCCATATATACTAGATAGTGACCCCCCCTATATACTAGATAGTGACCCCCCCTATATACTAGATAGTGACCCCCCCTATATACTAGACAGTGACCCCCCCCCCCCCCTATATACTAGGCAGTGACCCCCCCCCCCCTATATACTAGGCAGTGACCCCCCCTATATACTAGGCAGTGACCCCCCTATATACTAGACAGTGACCCCCCCCCCCCTATATACTAAACAGTGACCCCCCCCCCCTATATACTAGACGGTGACCCCCCCTATATACTAGACAGTAACCCCCCCATATACTAGACAGTGACCCCCCCTATATACTAGACAGTGACCCCCCCTATATACTAGACAGTGACCCCCCCCTATATACTAGGCAGTGACCCCCCCTATATACTAGACAGTGACCCCCCCTATATACTAGGCAGTGACCCCCCCCCCCTATATACTAGGCAGTGACCCCCCCTATATACTAGGCAGTGACCCCCCTATATACTAGACAGTGACCCCCCCCCCCCTATATACTAGGCAGTGACCCCCCCCCTATATACTAGACAGTGACCTCCCTATATACCAGACGGTGACCCCCCCTATATACTAGACAGTGACCCTCCCTATATACTAGACGGTGACCCCCCCCCCTATATACTTATCAGTGACCCCCCCTATATACTAGGCAGTGACCCCCCCCCCCTATATACTAGACAGTGACCTCCCTATATACTAGACGGTGACCCCCCCTATATACTAGACAGTGACCTCCCTATATACTAGGCAGTGACCCCCCCCCTATATACTAGACAGTGACCCCCCCTATATACTAGGCAGTGACCCCCCCCCCTATATACTAGACAGTGACCTCCCTATATACTAGACGGTGACCCCCCCTATATACTAGACAGTGACCCCCCCCCCCCCCCATATACTAGATAGTAAATATTTGATCAACTCTTTCTTGAACTGCGTTGTTGGTTAAGGGCTTGTAAGTGAGCATTTCACGGTAATACATCTGTTGTATTTGGGACATTGATCTGATGACTAGCAGAGTGGCAGCAGACTATCTACACTCACTGAGATGGGCTCCTGTGGATGGCGGATGCAGTATAAAATATATACTGTTTACATTTCTATTTTTCTCTGCCTCAAGGGCCCCCTATGGATTTGGGCCCTGGGGCTTCAGCCTCTGTAAGCCCCTGCATTAATCAGACCCTGGGCATGAAATCTCACAACAGGTAGTCCAAAAGCTTCAAAGGTGGCCATTTTGGATGGCCATTTTAAACTTCACCAAACAACCACATTATCTTCATGCTGCTTTGTCCACAGGACTCCGGGCAGATGCAGTGAGGAGATACTCACCCCATGAATATCAGACAGCCAGTGGCCACTAAACCAGTTAAAGGGCCCATGCATAAACCCATCCAGCTGGAAAATGGGATCCCCTTTACTCCTTAACCCCCTGAACTATATATTTATATATAAAAAATCTTCTATCATAAGGATTTAAATTATTTTTCTACCCTAACATTATTGCTTTACTCCGACCATTCTGTGTGGCTTCGTGGGGATTTGTTTTTGTTTTAAACCACGGTTAAGATTGTTCCCCTTTTAACAATGGAGGCCTCTTAGTAGGTTGCAACTGTGCATCCATCCTGTCTGTTTGTTTTCTCTTCAGACAAACTGGACACATAAATGTAATAGACGTGCATGTTGCTATTAAACACACACACACACACACACACACATACACACACACACACACACACTGTTGTGAAGGTAGGTGTCAGTGGTCTTTTTCGTTGCTTTGTGTCTATGTAGTGTTACGGTGGAAATATTGCCCATAAGAAAACCAACACACTGATTTATGTTATCCCTATAGGCAACCCTGATATTACACATCAGGACATCCAGGACAGTGCTTAGACAGACAGACAGACATCCTTTGTCTACATAACATGATTATCTTCTTCCGTTACAGTATCTATGATTGACTCATATTGGGTAGTTGAGGTCACTCTGAGACCAAAATAATCCATACACACACACACACACCTTTGAGGGACAAAACACAATTTCAATGTTCAAAATCTTGCTCTCTATTTGACTGGAGAGTTGTAGTGGTTTGGTGTTCTCTATTTGAATGGAGAGCTATAGTGGTTTGGTGTTCTCTATATGACTGGAGAGTTGTAGTGGTTTGGTATTCTCTATAGTGGTTTGGTATTCTCTATTTGACTGGAGAGTTGTAGTGGTTTGGTATTCTCTATTTGACTGGAGAGCTATAGTGGTTTGGTGTTCTCTATATGACTGGAGAGTTGTAGTGGTTTGGTATTCTCTATAGTGGTTTGGTGTTCTCTATTTGACTGGAGAGTTGTAGTGGTTTGGTGTTCTCTATTTGACTGGAGAGTTATAGTGATTTGGTGTTCTCTATTTGACTGGAGAGTTATAGTGGTTTGGTGTTCTCTATTTGACTGGAGAGTTATAGTGGTTTGGTGTTCTCTATTTGACTGGAGAGTTGTAGTGGTTTGGTATTCTTTATTTGACTGGAGAGTTGTAGTGGTTTGGTGTTCTCTATTTGACTGGAGAGTTGTAGTGGTTTGGTATTCTCTATTTGAATGGAGAGTTGTAGTGGTTTGGTGTTCTCTATTTGACTGGAGAGTTATAGTGGTTTGGTGTTCTCTATTTGACTGGAGAGTTATAGTGGTTTGGTGTTCTCTATTTGACTGGAGAGTTGTAGTGGTTTGGTATTCTTTATTTGACTGGAGAGTTGTAGTGGTTTGGTGTTCTCTATTTGACTGGAGAGTTATAGTGGTTTGGTGTTCTCTATTTGACTGGAGAGTTGTAGTGGTTTGGTATTCTTTATTTGACTGGAGAGTTGTAGTGGTTTGGTGTTCTCTATTTGACTGGAGAGTTGTAGTGGTTTGGTATTCTCTATTTGAATGGAGAGTTGTAGTGGTTTGGTGTTCTCTATTTGACTGGAGAGTTATAGTGGTTTGGTGTTCTCTATTTGACTGGAGAGTTATAGTGGTTTGGTGTTCTCTATTTGACTGGAGAGTTGTAGTGGTTTGGTATTCTTTATTTGACTGGAGAGTTGTAGTGGTTTGGTGTTCTCTATTTGACTGGAGAGTTGTAGTGGTTTGGTATTCTCTATTTGACTGGAGAGTTGTAGTGGTTTGGTGTTCTCTATTTGACTGGAGAGTTATAGTGGTTTGGTGTTCTCTATTTGAATGGAGAGCTATAGTGGTTTGGTGTTCTCTATATGACTGGAGAGTTGTAGTGGTTTGGTATTCTCTATAGTGGTTTGGTATTCTCTATTTGACTGGAGAGTTGTAGTGGTTTGGTATTCTCTATTTGACTGGAGAGCTATAGTGGTTTGGTGTTCTCTATATGACTGGAGAGTTGTAGTGGTTTGGTATTCTCTATAGTGGTTTGGTGTTCTCTATTTGACTGGAGAGTTGTAGTGGTTTGGTGTTCTCTATTTGACTGGAGAGTTATAGTGATTTGGTGTTCTCTATTTGACTGGAGAGTTATAGTGGTTTGGTGTTCTCTATTTGACTGGAGAGTTATAGTGGTTTGGTGTTCTCTATTTGACTGGAGAGTTGTAGTGGTTTGGTATTCTTTATTTGACTGGAGAGTTGTAGTGGTTTGGTGTTCTCTATTTGACTGGAGAGTTGTAGTGGTTTGGTATTCTCTATTTGAATGGAGAGTTGTAGTGGTTTGGTGTTCTCTATTTGACTGGAGAGTTATAGTGGTTTGGTGTTCTCTATTTGACTGGAGAGTTATAGTGGTTTGGTGTTCTCTATTTGACTGGAGAGTTGTAGTGGTTTGGTATTCTTTATTTGACTGGAGAGTTGTAGTGGTTTGGTGTTCTCTATTTGACTGGAGAGTTATAGTGGTTTGGTGTTCTCTATTTGACTGGAGAGTTGTAGTGGTTTGGTATTCTTTATTTGACTGGAGAGTTGTAGTGGTTTGGTGTTCTCTATTTGACTGGAGAGTTGTAGTGGTTTGGTATTCTCTATTTGAATGGAGAGTTGTAGTGGTTTGGTGTTCTCTATTTGACTGGAGAGTTATAGTGGTTTGGTGTTCTCTATTTGACTGGAGAGTTATAGTGGTTTGGTGTTCTCTATTTGACTGGAGAGTTGTAGTGGTTTGGTATTCTTTATTTGACTGGAGAGTTGTAGTGGTTTGGTGTTCTCTATTTGACTGGAGAGTTGTAGTGGTTTGGTATTCTCTATTTGACTGGAGAGTTGTAGTGGTTTGGTGTTCTCTATTTGACTGGAGAGTTATAGTGGTTTGGTGTTCTCTATTTGAATGGAGAGCTATAGTGGTTTGGTGTTCTCTATATGACTGGAGAGTTGTAGTGGTTTGGTATTCTCTATAGTGGTTTGGTATTCTCTATTTGACTGGAGAGTTGTAGTGGTTTGGTATTCTCTATTTGACTGGAGAGCTATAGTGGTTTGGTGTTCTCTATATGACTGGAGAGTTGTAGTGGTTTGGTATTCTCTATAGTGGATTGGTGTTCTCTATTTGACTGGAGAGTTGTAGTGGTTTGGTGTTCTCTATTTGACTGGAGAGTTATAGTGATTTGGTGTTCTCTATTTGACTGGAGAGTTATAGTGGTTTGGTGTTCTCTATTTGACTGGAGAGTTATAGTGGTTTGGTGTTCTCTATTTGACTGGAGAGTTGTAGTGGTTTGGTATTCTTTATTTGACTGGAGAGTTGTAGTGGTTTGGTGTTCTCTATTTGACTGGAGAGTTGTAGTGGTTTGGTATTCTCTATTTGAATGGAGAGTTGTAGTGGTTTGGTGTTCTCTATTTGACTGGAGAGTTATAGTGGTTTGGTGTTCTCTATTTGACTGGAGAGTTATAGTGGTTTGGTGTTCTCTATTTGACTGGAGAGTTGTAGTGGTTTGGTATTCTTTATTTGACTGGAGAGTTGTAGTGGTTTGGTGTTCTCTATTTGACTGGAGAGTTATAGTGGTTTGGTGTTCTCTATTTGACTGGAGAGTTGTAGTGGTTTGGTATTCTTTATTTGACTGGAGAGTTGTAGTGGTTTGGTGTTCTCTATTTGACTGGAGAGTTGTAGTGGTTTGGTATTCTCTATTTGAATGGAGAGTTGTAGTGGTTTGGTGTTCTCTATTTGACTGGAGAGTTATAGTGGTTTGGTGTTCTCTATTTGACTGGAGAGTTATAGTGGTTTGGTGTTCTCTATTTGACTGGAGAGTTGTAGTGGTTTGGTATTCTTTATTTGACTGGAGAGTTGTAGTGGTTTGGTGTTCTCTATTTGACTGGAGAGTTGTAGTGGTTTGGTGTTCTCTATTTGACTGGAGAGTTGTAGTGGTTTGGTGTTCTCTATTTGACTGGAGAGTTATAGTGGTTTGGTGTTCTCTATTTGACTGGAGAGTTATAGTGGTTTGGTGTTCTCTATTTGACTGGAGAGTTGTAGTGGTTTGGTATTCTCTATTTGACTGGAGAGTTATAGTTGTTTGGTGTTCTCTATTTGACTGGAGAGTTGTAGTGGTTTGGTGTTCTCTATTTGACTGGAGAGTTATAGTGGTTTGGTGTTCTCTATTTGACTGGAGAGTTGTAGTGGTTTGGTGTTCTCTATTTGACTGGAGAGTTATAGTGGTTTGGTGTTCTCTATTTGACTGGAGAGTTGTAATGGTTTGGTATTCTCTATTTGACTGGAGAGTTATAGTTGTTTGGTGTTCTCTATTTGACTGGAGAGTTGTAGTGGTTTGGTGTTCTCTATTTGACTGGAGAGTTATAGTGGTTTGGTGTTCTCTATTTGACTGGAGAGTTATAGTGGTTTGGTGTTCTCTATTTGACTGGAGAGTTATAGTGGTTTGGTGTTCTCTATTTGACTGGAGAGTTGTAGTGGTTTGGTATTCTTTATTTGACTGGAGAGTTGTAGTGGTTTGGTGTTCTCTATTTGACTGGAGAGTTGTAGTGGTTTGGTATTCTCTATTTGACTGGAGAGTTGTAGTGGTTTGGTGTTCTCTATTTGACTGGAGAGTTATAGTGGTTTGGTGTTCTCTATTTGACTGGAGAGTTATAGTGGTTTGGTGTTCTCTATTTGACTGGAGAGTTGTAGTGGTTTGGTATTCTCTATTTGACTGGAGAGTTGTAGTGGTTTGGTGTTCTCTATTTGACTGGAGAGCTATAGTGGTTTGGTATTCTCTATTTGACTGGAGAGTTATAGTGGTTTGGTGTTCTCTATTTGACTGGAGAGTTGTAGTGGTTTGGTATTCTCTATTTGACTGGAGAGTTATAGTGGTTTGGTATTCTCTATAGTGGTTTGGTATTCTCTATTTGAGTGGAGAGCTATAGTGGTTTGGTATTCTCTATTTGACTGGAGAGTTATAGTGGTTTGGTACTCTCTATTTGACTGGAGAGTTATAGTGGTTTGGTATTCTCTTAAGGATCTGTATTGATTCAAGTGAGTGTGCTGGCGCACGCCAGTGTGTCTGTTTGTATTTGTGTGTTTGTCCCTCACCCGTGTCTCTGCTTGTGCCTTCCCTCCAGTTCTAGCCGACATCTCCAAAAATCGGACAGGGTTGTTATCCCATCTGGAGCAGACAGACCCATTAGACCCCATGGAGGACCACTCCAAGTCAAGGGAACCTGTCCTGAGTGCTAACAGCTAACAGCTAACAGCTAATCAACAGACTGTCACCACTGATGGATTCATTAGCTAGCTCCTGTTTACATTCTAATCGCTAATCAGGGTTAAATATTTATAACTTGACCTTTCTCTAGAGTTCATTAACATGTGGTTATTAAGTCTTTTTTTTGGGTGGGGAGTGGGGTTGTCGCTGGCGTCCTGAGGCGATTATTGAGTTAGATTATGCCAGCGTTCAGATGAGGTAAACGGATGTAGGTTGACTTTGGTGTAATGTAAATTACATTGGTGTTATCAGTGGTCGTGTCTGTGTGTGTGCTTGCATGCGTTGGTGTCAGAGACAGCGAACGAGGAGGCTTGTATTGTTGACAGAGCCTGGAGGGGAGAGCGACAACCATCTTATCAGTCCAGAGAAAGGTAATTGTCTTTCATCGACAGACAGACAGGGAAATGGGGACAGGTTCATATTGACCAAAGAAAGGACGTATCCTTGCTTTGTGTGCACAGCGCTCTGGCTTTAGCTGACCATAGTGATTGGATTGTTGCTCGCTGGGTAACACACACACACACACACACACACACACACACACACACACACACCTGCAGTCGACCTCTATTACAGCCTATAAGCGTATTCATATTGTAGGGTAGAAGGTTGCAGTCGACCTCTATAGCAGCCTATAAGCGTATTCATATTGTAGGGTCGAAGGTTGCGGTCGACCTCTATAGCAGCCTATAAGCGTATTCATATTGTAGGGTCGAAGGTTGCGGTCGACCTCTATAGCAGCCTATAAGCGTAGTCATATTGTAGGGTAGAAGGTTGCGGTTGACCTCTATAGCAGCCTATAAGCGTAGTCATATTGTAGGGTCGTAGGTTGCGGTCGACCTCTATAGCAGCCTATAAGCGTAGTCATATTGTAGGGTAGAAGGTTGCAGTCGACCTCTATAGCAGCCTATAAGCGTATTCATATTGTAGGGTAGAAGGTTGCGGTCGACCTCTATAGCAGCCTATAAGCGTAGTCATATTGTAGGGTAGAAGGTTGCGGTCGACCTCTATAGCAGCCTATAAGCGTATTCATATTGTAGGGTTGAAGGTTGCGGTCGACCTCTATAGCAGCCTATAAGCGTAGTCATATTGTAGGGTAGAAGGTTGCAGTCGACCTCTATAGCAGCCTATAAGCGTAGTCATATTGTAGGGTCGAAGGTTGCGGTCGACCTCTATAGCAGCCTATAAGCGTATTCATATTGTAGGGTAGAAGGTTGCGGTCGACCTCTATAGCAGCCTATAAGCGTAGTCATAATGTAGGGTAGAAGGTTGCGGTCGACCTCTATAGCAGCCTATAAGCGTAGTCATATTGTAGGGTAGAAGGTTGCGGTCGACCTCTATAGCAGCCTATAAGCGTATTCATATTGTAGGGTCGAAGGTTGCAGTCGACCTCTATAGCAGCCTATAAGCGTAGTCATATTGTAGGGTTGAAGGTTGCAGTCGACCTCTATAGCAGCCTATAAGCGTATTCATATTGTAGGGTAGAAGGTTGCGGTCGACCTCTATAGCAGCCTATAAGCGTAGTCATATTGTAGGGTAGAAGGTTGCAGTCGACCTCTATAGCAGCCTATAAGCGTAGTCATATTGTAGGGTCGAAGGTTGCAGTCGACCTCTATAGCAGCCTATAAGCGTATTCATATTGTAGGGTAGAAGGTTGCGGTCGACCTCTATAGCAGCCTATAAGCGTAGTCATATTGTAGGGTAGAAGGTTGCGGTCGACCTCTATAGCAGCCTATAAGCGTAGTCATATTGTAGGGTAGAAGGTTGCGGTCGACCTCTATAGCAGCCTATAAGCGTATTCATATTGTAGGGTCGAAGGTTGCGGTCGACCTCTATAGCAGCCTATAAGCGTAGTCATATTGTAGGGTAGAAGGTTGCGGTCGACCTCTATAGCAGCCTATAAGCGTAGTCATATTGTAGGGTTGAAGGTTGCGGTCGACCTCTATAGCAGCCTATAAGCGTATTCATATTGTAGGGTAGAAGGTTGCGGTCGACCTCTATAGCAGCCTATAAGCGTATTCATATTGTAGGGTAGAAGGTTGCAGTCGACCTCTATAGCAGCCTATAAGCGTAGTCATATTGTAGGGTCGAAGGTTGCAGTCGACCTCTATAGCAGCCTATAAGCGTAGTCATATTGTAGGGTAGAAGGTTGCGGTCGACCTCTATAGCAGCCTATAAGCGTAGTCATATTGTAGGGTCGAAGGTTGCGGTCGACCTCTATAGCAGCCTATAAGCGTATTCATATTGTAGGGTAGAAGGTTGCGGTCGACCTCTATAGCAGCCTATAAGCGTAGTCATATTGTAGGGTAGAAGGTTGCGGTCGACCTCTATAGCAGCCTATAAGCGTAGTCATATTGTAGGGTCGAAGGTTGCAGTCGACCTCTATAGCAGCCTATAAGCGTAGTCATATTGTAGGGTAGAAGGTTGCAGTCGACCTCTATAGCAGCCTATAAGCGTATTCATATTGTAGGGTAGAAGGTTGCGGTCGACCTCTATAGCAGCCTATAAGCGTAGTCATATTGTAGGGTAGAAGGTTGCAGTCGACCTCTATAGCAGCCTATAAGCGTATTCATATTGTAGGGTCGAAGGTTGCAGTCGACCTCTATAGCAGCCTATAAGCGTATTCATATTGTAGGGTCGAAGGTTGCAGTCGACCTCTATAGCAGCCTATAAGCGTAGTCATATTGTAGGGTCGAAGGTTGCGGTCGACCTCTATAGCAGCCTATAAGCGTAGTCATATTGTAGGGTTGAAGGTTGCGGTCGACCTCTATAGCAGCCTATAAGCGTAGTCATATTGTAGGGTCGAAGGTTGCAGTCGACCTCTATAGCAGCCTATAAGCGTAGTCATATTGTAGGGTCGAAGGTTGCAGTCGACCTCTATAGCAGCCTATAAGCGTAGTCATATTGTAGGGTCGAAGGTTGCCGTCGACCTCTATAGCAGCCTATAAGCGTAGTCATATTGTAGGGTAGAAGGTTGCAGTCGACCTCTATAGCAGCCTATAAGCGTAGTCATATTGTAGGGTAGAAGGTTGCGGTCGACCTCTATAGCAGCCTATAAGCGTAGTCATATTGTAGGGTCGAAGGTTGCAGTCGACCTCTATTACAGCCTATAAGCGTATTCATATTGTAGGGTCGAAGGTTGCGGTCGACCTCTATAGCAGCCTATAAGCGTATTCATATTGTAGGGTAGAAGGTTGCAGTCGACCTCTATAGCAGCCTATAAGCGTAGTCATATTGTAGGGTCGAAGGTTGCAGTCGACCTCTATAGCAGCCTATAAGCGTAGTCATATTGTAGGGTCGAAGGTTGCAGTCGACCTCTATAGCAGCCTATAAGCGTAGTCATATTGTAGGGTAGAAGGTTGCAGTCGACCTCTATAGCAGCCTATAAGCGTAGTCATATTGTAGGGTAGAAGGTTGCAGTCGACCTCTATAGCAGCCTATAAGCGTATTCATATTGTAGGGTAGAAGGTTGCAGTCGACCTCTATAGCAGCCTATAAGCGTAGTCATATTGTAGGGTAGAAGGTTGCGGTCGACCTCTATAGCAGCCTATAAGCGTAGTCATATTGTAGGGTAGAAGGTTGCGGTCGACCTCTATAGCAGCCTATAAGCGTAGTCATATTGTAGGGTAGAAGGGGGTATGATGTAGACAAATGACAGGGTGGTGTTCCTAGTCTATCTAAAGACAATTACCAGTCCTCCATTAGAAAGTAATCTCAGTGCTGAATCTATAACTCTACAGTACATACTGCTAAACACAAGAATAGTGTTGTGTGTGTGTGTAATAAGGAAAGAGAGAGGTGGGATGAACACTCAGTTTATTATAGCAAGCTAATGGAATCTGATTATGTACAGTCAATTCCATTTCTAAACTAGTTTCATTCCAGTCCTCATTCTATTCAGCTGTCGTGGCTGTTACAGCTAGAATGGACCATCAAATCATTTCTATGTCCATAACTAGTGATGGTTTGCAAATAGGGACCGATTAGTTCTTGAGTCATTACTGGTTAGAGGTAACAGGAAGATATGCTGTGATAGGTGAAGATAATGTCATTATGATGATTATAATATAATCATCTACAGAGAATTCACATTATGCAGCTGAGACAAAGTCATCAAATATGTTTGGTCACGGTGAAGGGTGTTTGGTCACGGTGAAGGGTGTTTGGTCACGGTGAAGGGTGTTTGGTCACGGTGAAGGGTGTTTGGTCACGGTGAAGGGTGTTTGGTCACGGTGTAGGGTGTTTGGTCACGGTGAAGGGTGTTTGGTTACGGTGAAGGGTGTTTGGTCACGGTGAAGGGTGTTTGGTCACGGTGAAGGGTGTTTGGTCACGGTGAAGGGTGTTTGGTCACGGTGAAGGGTGTTTGGTCACGGTGAAGGGTGTTTGGTCACAGTGAAGGGTGTTTGGTCACGGTGAAGGGTGTTTGGTCACGGTGAATGGTGTTTGGTCACGGTGAAGGGTGTTTGGTCACGGTGAAGGGTGTTTGGTCACGGTGAAGGGTGTTTGGTCACGGTGAAGGGTGTTTGGTCACGGTGAAGGGTGTTTGGTCACGGTGAAGGGTGTTTGGTCACAGTGAAGGGTGTTTTGTCACGGTGAAGGGTGTTTGGTCACGGTGTAGGGTGTTTGGTCACGGTGAAGGGTGTTTGGTCACGGTGAAGGGTGTTTGGTTACGGTGAAGGGTGTTTGGTCACGGTGAAGGGTGTTTGGTCACGGTGAAGGGTGTTTGGTCACGGTGAAGGGTGTTTGGTCACGGTGAATGTATGTGCCTGTCAATGGGTCGTGCACGAATGTCTGTGCCCCATATTGTCAATGGTGTGTGTGTGTGTGTGTGTTTGTGCCACATACACGTGTTAGTTTGCACACTGACACACACATGCGTACTCCTTGCTGGCCACACTCCCTCCCACCTCCTATAATCAGAGCCTGTAGGCAGACAGACATAATTGTGTTATCTCCTTATTTATATTTGTTCACTGAATTGACTGTGAACTGTCCACAACAACCTCTTGGACAGGTGCAGAGCCTGACGCCACTTCTTCCTCATTAACCCAGACTGGGCTGCAGGGGGGCTGATGGGTAGGGGCACCGATCCTCACAACACACACATATTGACACAGCAGGGTATCAGGGAAGAATAGACATGCAACATGTGTGAGAGAGGCCTAGTTAATAGCATATAAATATAATTAGGGGAAGGGAATTAGCCCCTCAGACAACTGCAAATCTATTTGATTTTCATGGTAACAACAGTAGATAATTCTTGACCCGTCTATGCAGAGAAAGAGTAATAATATCTTTCTCTGTACGCGTCTTCTATTTCTGGTGAAATATCATTGATACCAGGCTGGAAATACAGGGCATTCAGAAAGTATTCAGACCCCTTCCCTTTTTCCACATTTTGTTACGTTACAGCCTTATTCTAAAATGAATTAAATTGTCTTTTTCCCTCATCAATCTACACAGAATACCCCATAATGACATCACAATACCCCATAATGACAAACCAAAAACAGGTTTCAAATATTTTTGCAGAAAAAACAGAAATACCTTATTTGCATAAGTATTCAGACTCTTTGCTATGAGACTCGAAATTGAGCTCAGGTTCATCCTGTTTCCATTAATAATCCTTGAGATATTTCTTCAACTTGATTGGAGTCCACCTGTGGTAAATTCAATTGTTTGGACATGGTTTGGAAAGACACACACCTGTCTATATAAGGTCCCACAGTTGACAGTGCATGTCAGAGCAAAAACCAAGCCATGTGGTTGAAGGAATTGTCCGTAGAGCTCCGAAACAAGATTGTATCGAGACACAGATCTGGAGAAGGTTACCAAAAATTCTGCAGCAATGAATGTTTCCAAGAACACAGTGGCTTCCATAAATCTTAAATGGAAGAAGTTTGGAACCACCAAGACTCTTCCTAGAGCTGGCTGCCCGGCCAAACTGAGCAATCGGGGAGAAGGGTCTTGGTCAGGGAGGTGACCAAGAACCCGATGGTCATTCTGACAGAGCTCCAGAGTTCCTCTGTGGAATGGGAGAACCTTCCAGAATCTCTGCAGCACTCCACCAATCAGTCCTTTATGGTAGAGTGGCCAGACGGAAGCCACTCCTCAGTAAAAGGCACATGACAGCCCGCTTGGAGTTTGCCAAAAGGCACCTAAAGGACTCTCAGACATGAGAAACAAGATTTTCTGGTCTGATGAAACCAAGATTGAACTCTTTGGTCTGAATGCCAAGTGTCACATCTGGAGGAAATCTGGCACCATCCCTACAGTGAACATTGGTGATGGCAGCATCATGCTGTAGGGATGTTTTTCAGCAGCAGGGACTGGGAGAATTGTCAGGATTGAGGGAAAGATGAACGGAGCAACGTACAGGGAGATCCTTGATTGGGCAAAGGTTCACCTTCCAACAGGACAACGACCCTAAGCACACAGCCAAGACAACGCAGGAGTAGCTTCGGGACAAGACTCTGAATGTCCTTGAGTGGCCCAGCCAGAGCCCGGATTTGAACCCGATCGAACATGCTCCCCATCCAATCTGACAGAGCTTGAGAGGATCTCCAGAGAAGAATGGGAGAAACTCCCCAAAGACAGGTTTGCCAAGCTTGTAGCATCATATCCTCATGAAGACTCGAGGCTGTTATCGCTGCCAAAGGTGCTTCAACAAAGTACTGAGTAAAGGGTCAGGAATACTTATGTAAATGTGATATTGCAGGGGGTTTTATTTATAAATTTGCAGAAATGTTGAAAACCTGTTTTTGCTTTGTCATTATGAGGTATTGTGGGATGAAGAAAAAAATGAATGCAATTCATCTTAGAATAAGGCTGTAACGTAACAAAATATGGAAAAAGTCAAGGGGTCTGAATACTTTCCGAATACACTGTATATATATATATATATAGAGGTAGAACCATAACCTATCCTATCTGTCCAGATCTGACAGAGGTCGTTGAGTGGCACTGCGTTGTGCAGCCAGGGTATGCATCTGTACGTTTCTGTGTGCATGCCTTTATGTATGAGAGGGTGTGTGTATATGTTTGCAGCTCTGTGTGAGTGCGTGTTGGGTGAGAGTGAGTGTTTGTTCACTGCAGCATCTCTCTCAGGGGGAAGGCATTGAAGAGCCTTTATTTCTGCCTCAGTGGTTCTCTGTAGCAGCAGCCTCTTCCCATGGCTGTAGCACGGCCACAGAGGACATTACACTGGACGATGACTCTTTGTGCGTGCGTGCGTGCGTGCGTGCGTTCGATATCACAGGAGAAAAGGTGGTGGTAGAGGAGCTTGAAATAAGGGATGAGAGAGAGAGAGAGAAAGGGATTGATTGATTATTGATTTTGAAGTAGATGTCAGGAGGTCAGAGAAGTGGAAAGAACACGCTAGTCTTTCTTTATCACTCCATCACTCCTCTTTCAGCTGAAGGAAGAAAGGAGAAGAGGGGAGAAGCAAAGAGCTCCTTGTTAGTTCTTCATCATTGACTTCCTCTCTCTTCCTTCCTTCTCTCTCTCTCTGCATTCCCTTTCTCCGATCCTCTCTCTTTCTCTGTGGAGCTGTGAGGCCAGACAGGGAGCTTGGAGAGTCACGACAGACACACACAGACACACACTACCTTACCACGGTTAATCAGACCAAATCAGCACAAGGCAGAAAAACGCCTTGCCATTTGCAATTCCTAAATCAAACATATGCTCATCAAAACCTGTCTGAGTCAGTCTGCTAAACTACTAAAATAAATGGTGTTTCACTAAATCATGTTCCTCCCCCAAGGAAAAAAACAGCCAATCAAACGGCTCATTTCCATTCAAATAAAGCTGATCCAAGAAGTCCTATTAATGATCAAATGTGGATGAAGAATAAATGACGTCCAACTGGATGCGGAGATCACAGATCTGTGTGTGTGTGTGTGTGTGTGTGTGGCTATGAGTCAACAGAAGACTGACACTCAATTATTCCATTAAAATAGAAACAGTGATGCCACATTGTGACTGAGTCAACATCCACTCAGCCTCATGAAGTTGACTTTACACTGCACAGCCAATAAGCAGCATTATTAGTTTGGTGGTGGTGGGAGGGGCTTGCTGACTGCAGCAGTGAGGCCTTTCCTGACTCACACACAGTAAACTATATGTTACTCCAGCTTCTCTTCTCTTCTGTGGGAAACTGTTCTTTAAATATTGTAAGATTGAATGAATGTTTCAATGTACAGTATATATATTTTTCTCTGTGTGTCCACATTGAATTATACATGGAATATATAATATATGAACATATGTGTAGCAGAAGAGTACGAAGACAGCTGCAGCCCTCACCACTGTGAGGAGAGTCCCATCCTCCCTTCTCTCTCCCTCTCTTTCTGTCTCTGTCTCTCTGTCTCCCCGCCAGGTGCTGGAGAGTCCCATCCTCTCTCTCTCTCTGTCTCTCTTTCTGTCTCTTTCTGTCTCCCAGCCAGGTGCTGGAGAGTCCCATCCTCCCTTCTCTCTCTCTGTCTCTGTCTCTCTCTGTCTCCCAGCCAGGTGCTGGAGAGTCCCATTCTCTCCCTCTCTCTCTCTGTCTCCCAGCCAGGTGCAGGAGAGTCCCATCCTCCCTTCTCTCTCCCCTTCTCTCTCTCTCTCTCTCTCTCTCGCGCTCTCTCTGTCTCCCAGCCAGGTGTAGGAGAGTCCCATCATCCCTTCTCTCTCTCTCTCTCTCTCTCTCCCTCTCTTTCTGTCTCTGTCTCTCTCTGTCTCCCAGCCAGGTGCAGGAGAGTTCCATCCTCCCTTCTCTCTCCCTCTCTCTCTCTCTCTCTCTCTCCGTCTCTCTGTCGCTCTCTCTCTCTCTGTCTCCCAGCCAGGTGCAGGGAAGCCCTTCTCCTTCAACTGTTTACCCTCATTAATCTATCACTGCAGAGAGAGGAGAGATGGGAGAGAGGAGATAAACAGTGAGTTGAGACAAAGCAATAGTGGAGCAGTGAGGGAAAGAGAGGAGCAGGAGAGAGGAGGGCCGTGCTTGTGGAAGAAGTTTGAAGTAAGAGGAGTGAGAGAATCTATTCCTACAAAACCCCTCTGATTTCCCAAACATTGAACCAATCCATTCCCAATGTTGATATTCCTGACATCTCTACCCATTACTAAAAGACATTCCCAATCCATTCCCAATGTTGATATTCCTGACATCTCTACCCATTACTAAAAGACATTCCCAATCCATTCCCAATGTTGATATTCCTGACATCTCTACCCATTACTAAAAGACCATCCCAATCCAGCCAGAATGAACCACTCCAGCCCCACAGGGGAACATCAACGCTGTCTGGAGTCTCACTATTAGAGGTGACAGATCCTCTACAGCTCCTCCCCCCGGCCATGGCCACCAATTAATGCCGATACAGGCCAATATGGATGAGAAAATAAATCCTATCTGAGAGAGATGGAGAGATCCTATCAACGTTCTGCTTTCAATCAATAGAACTGTAATTGATTGCATCAAAACCCTTGATCCCAAGTCACACGTGATTGAGTAATGGCCAGAGAGAGGGAGAGAGAGAGGGAGGGAGAGAGGGGGAGAGAGGGGGAGGGAGAGAGGGGGAGAGAGGGGGAGGGGGGAGGGAGAGAGGGGGAGGGGGGGGGGGGGAGAGGGGGAGGGAGGGAGGGAGAGAGAGAGAGAGAGAGAGAGAGAGAGAGAGGGAGGGAGAGGGGGGAGAGGGAGGGAGAGAGAGAGGGAGAGTACTGTAGACTACTTTATCACTGACCTCAACTCAGTCTCTTAGAGCGTTCACAGTCAGTCCACTGTGTGGAAAAAAAACAATTATGCAAAAACAAATTCAATCCCTTCTAGACAATTTCCTGGACAAAAGCTTCCCCTGTAATGGTGAAGGTGGAAACTTCGCAGTAGAAAACCTTAACAGTATATTTGACCTCTCAGCTTCCCTATCAAATCAAAACATTTCAAGCAGACAACCTAAGAAAGAAATTGAGGGGCTCAGTGGGGTCTGTTTGTGTTTGTGAACAGAGCCCCAGGACAGCAACACAAATAGACCCAACCAAATTACAGGAAAACAAAAATATAATTACTTGACACATTGGAAAGTATTAACAAACAAACAGAGCAAACTAGAATGCTCTTTGGCCTTGAACAGAGAGTACACAGTGGTAGAAAACCTGACCACTCTGACTGACCCAAAATTAAGGAAATCTTTGACTATGTACAGACTCAGTGAGCATAGCCTTGCTATTGAGAAAGGCCGCCGCAGGCAGACCTGGCTCTCAAGAGAAGACAGGCTATGTGTCATGCCCTGATCTGTTTCACCTGTCCTTGTGCTTGTCTCCACCCCCCTCCAGGTGTCGCCCATCTTCCCCACTTATCCCCTGGGTATTTATACTTGTGTTTTCTGTCTGTCTGTGCCAGTTTGTCTTGTTTTTTCAAGCGTACCAGTGTTTTGTGTCTCAGCTCCTGGTTTTTCCAGTCTCTCTTTTCTAGCCCTCCTGGTTTTGACCCTTGCCTGCTTTCCTGTGCCTTGCCCAGACTCTGTATTTCTGACCTCTACCTGACCGCCGTCCTGTACCCTTGCCCCACTAGTCTGGATTATCGACCTCTGCCTGTCTTGACCTGTCACTTGACCTGTTGTTGTAAATAACATTGTTACTTCAACACATTCTGCTTTTGGGTCTTACTTGATACCTGATAGTACGAACTGGCCCTGACTAACCCAGCAGACTTGGACCAACTCTGCAATGCCATCTCATCCCAAGGAGCCCTCATTGGCAGACACGAAGAGTTGCTTTGTGGTCTGATGGAAGTTGTACACGGACATGGCCGAACGTCACAATCGAGCATTGGCCGCTTTGCGGGAGCAATTCCGTGGGTTGCCTACTTGGAGGCCTACCACGACGGTAACCTCCCAGCCCCTCAGTAACCCAGCTGGTAGCAGCGCCGTCACCCCAGTTTCTCGGGAACGGCGGACTATGAACCCAGAAGTTACTCCTGCTTCGGCAGTACTCCCTCAGTGTGGTGGACTATGAACCCAGAAGTTACTCCTGCTTCGGCAGTACTACCTCAGTGTGGCAGACTATGAACCCAGAAGTTACTCCTGCTTCGGCAGTACTCCCTCAGTGTGGTGGACTATGAACCCAGAAGTTACTCCTGCTTCGGCAGTACTCCCTCAGTGTGGTGGACTATGAACCCAGAAGTTACTCCTGCTTCGGCAGTACTCCCTCAGTGTGGTGGACTATGAACCCAGAAGTTACTCCTGCTTCGGCAGTACTACCTCAGTGTGGCAGACTATGAACCCAGAAGTTACTCCTGCTTCGGCAGTACTCCCTCAGTGTGGTGGACTATGAACCCAGAAGTTACTCCTGCTTCGGCAGTACTCCCTCAGTGTGGTGGACTATGAACCCAGAAGTTACTCCTGCTTTGGCAGTACTCCCTCAGTGTGGTGGACTATGAACCCAGAAGTTACTCCTGCTTCGGCAGTACTACCTCAGTGTGGTGGACTATGAACCCAGAAGTTACTCCTGCTTCGGCAGTACTCCCTCAGTGTGGTGGACTATGAACCCAGAAGTTACTCCTGCTTCGGCAGTACTCCCTCAGTGTGGCGGACTATGAACCCAGAAGTTACTCCTGCTTCGGCAGTACTACCTCAGTGTGGCGGACTATGAACCCAGAAGTTACTCCTGCTTCGGCAGTACTACCTCAGTGTGGCGGACTATGAACCCAGAAGTTACTCCTGCTTCAGCAGTACTCCCTCAGTGTGGCGGACTATGAACCCAGAAGTTACTCCTGCTTCGGCAGTACTCCCTCAGTGTGGCGGACTATGAACCCAGAAGTTACTCCTGCTTCGGCAGTACTCCCTCAGTGTGGTGGACTATGAACCCAGAAGTTACTCCTGCTTCGGCAGTACTCCCTCAGTGTGGTGGACTATGAACCCAGAAGTTACTCCTGCTTCGGCAGTACTCCCTCAGTGTGGTGGACTATGAACCCAGAAGTTACTCCTGCTTCGGCAGTACTCCCTCAGTGTGGCGGACTATGCGGTGGATTTCCGCTCGCTAGCAGCGGAAGGGGCCTGGAACCCGGATGCGCTTTTCGACACGTTCCTGCACAGATTATCAGAGTAAGTAAAGGATGAGCTTGCAGCCTGAGAACTACTGACTGATCTCAACTCACTCATTGCTTTAACCATCTTGATAGATGGTCGGCTATGGGAACGTAGGAGGGAGAAGATGTCTGATTGCGGTCGCAATCGCTCACTCAAGGATCCCACCTTGCATCTGATGAACTTCGGAAGTCCATGAAGTCTTCGTCCCCGAGAGGATCCGAGCTTACCCGAGTTCCTCCAAGAGCCTCCGAAGACAGCCGTTTTGCCCAGAGTTGGCTGTATTGCGGTACTGCCAGTCATTATGTGTCTACCTGTCCCTTCAAGAGACTTAGCTCATTGGTAGGAATGAGTACTCTGGTGGGTCTTAAGGATCATTTTGCTTCTCTCCCTTCTTGCCCCCCTCTCCATGCCACCCTGCTGTGGGGCGACCAGTCCAAGTCTCTCTAGATAATCATCGACGGAATCATCGACGGAATGGCGTCCGAGCTGGGCATCCCCTCTTCATTCTCATGGACGTTAGAGCACTGGACGGGCGCTCTATAGGCTGGGTCACTCACCATACCTTCCCCATTCACCTATCCACCTCCGCCATTCCCGTGGAGTTCCAGGACCTCCGGGGGGGGTTCAGTAAGGCCCAGGCCACTTCGCTTCCGCAACACCGACCGGTACCCAAGGATGTTAAGCCGGATGCGCTGGCACGCTGCTATAGCCCCGCGGCTACACCCCCGGAAGCCGAGACCTTTTCCCCCCCCCTACTCCAAAATCATTATCCCCTCTGCTGTTCGTGCTCTGTTGCCCTGCACCCTCTGTAAACTTCCTTATTTTCATGTGTCTAGATGTAAATCCATGTCTCACAGCCCTTTGTCTCCTGTTTCCATATTATAGAGACACATATTTCCCTCAGATTACACAGACCCGCAATGAATTCGAAAACAAATCAAATGTTGATAAACGCCCATATCTACTGGGTGAAATACCAGTGTGCATCACAGCAGAAAGATTTGTGACCTGTTGCCACCAGAAAAGGGCAACCAGTGAAGAACAAACACCATTGTAAATACAACCTACATTATATTCATGTTTATTCATTTTCCCTTTTGTACTTTAAGTATTTGCACATCATTACAACACTATATATACATATATACATATGACATTTGAAATGTCTTTATTCTTTCTGAACTTTTGTATGAGTAATGTTTACTGTTGTTTTTTTATTGTTTATTTCACTTTTGTTTATGATCTATTTCACTTGCTTTGGCCAATAAAGCCACAGAGAGAGGAGAGAGGTAGAAAGAGAGAATATTACCTGGGAAATGAGGACTAATCTTTGTGTGTCAGTTTGCCCTGTGCAGCTCCTTCATCTAACTCTGTTTTTGATGTGTGTTGTGATGTGACAGATGTCTAATGAATACAGCGTGAACTACTTTGTGAAGTGAACCACAGTTAGCGTGATACAGTATGCTTTCAGATGTACATCATATGTAGGCTATACCATGTACACATGGTCATATGAAATTCTGCATTTATCCATGACTTGTATAGGAGTAATATGCATTAGATATTAATAGCAAAACTCCACATGTGATACGAGTGAATTAAACCTTGGTTTGTTTGTGGGAAATCTAATTTAATTTGCATTATTTATCCATGCATAATTGCATCCATGGTATATGATCACACCATAGCAACCTGTTCGTTAAAGCTTCACTTCATTTCATGGTGCCACTATTCCAGCTAACTCATTAAACACATACATAACCAACACCTTACAGTTGACTGCAATAACACACAATGTTAATGACATGTATTCATGCGTAATGACTAGTCTTGTAGCCCTTCTGAAACAACATGTGGAGAAATCCATTATCAATTTAAAATACCAATGTGTGCTGTTGTATGTTCAATAATTTAACAAGATTAGACAAGACTTCACGGTTCTGGCTCTGGTGATTTCTCTTTCTAGTCCTTGTCATTGCACTCCCCCTCTCGTTTTTAAAAAGAAGAATGATACAAAAATGTGTTGTTAAAAGTTATCTGGGCTGTGGGAGTAATGGGAGTTTACTGTTAAATTATTCTTCTGACATGTATTTGCAGGAACACCTATTAATTAAGAGTCATTACTATGGATCAGGATGGTATATTGTTGGTGTCAGGTAAATGGGGCTGAAACAGTTGAGTGGAACCCAAAAGGGAAGCAACCTTGAAGGATTAATCATGAGATATATATGATGGTGCAGTATGCAGAAAGAGAGAGAGGGGGAGGAGAGAGAGAGGTAGGAAGAGGGGGGGTAGAGAGAGAGAGAGAGAGAAAAAAATGGAGAGAGGGGGGTAGAGAGAGAGAGGGGGTGAGAGTGAGAGAGAGGGAGTGAGAGAAAGAGGGGGGGGTAGAGAGAGAAACAAAGAGAGACGGGGGAGAGAGAAAGAGAGATATTCTGATTCATCTTCATGCTTGTGTCTGTGGATATCAATGACAACATCAAAGGACTTTAGGCAAACTCAGGACATGTCCAAAACAGTGGCAGAAAAAATCTAACATCTCTTAATTCTCAGAACATTTCTGTTGGCCAGAGATGATGTTCTTCTAACCTCTATTTGTCCAATTTGACAAGTGGTCCGAGAATTCAGCAATGTTTTCTGAACTACATGAGGGCATATCTTTCACCTTTTTACGGGATGAATATGTTAAATGCTCTGCAAACGTTTTTCTAATGATGTGATGTATCTACCAAACCGGACGAGAAATGTTTCCATGTTCTTAGAACGTCTCGTCAGATTGTCCAAACATGGTCCAATAAGGTCAAGCATGGTCCAATAAGGTCCAAGCATGGTCCAATAAGGTTCAAGCATGGTCCAATAAGGTTCAAGCATGGTCCAATAAGGTCCAAGCATGGTCCAATAAGGTTCAAGCATGGTCCAATAAGGTTCAAGCATGGTCCAATAAGGTTCAAGCATGGTCCAATAGGGTTCAAGCATGGTCCAATAAGGTTCAAGCATGGTCCAATAAGGTCCAAGCATGGTCCAATAAGGTTTAAGCATGGTCCAATAAGGTTCAAGCATGGTCCAATAAGGTTCAAGCATGGTCCAATAGGGTTCAAGCATGGTCCAATAAGGTTCAAGCACAGTGAACATTCAGCGAAGATGAAAGTTGATTAGTAACATGAAGATGATAAGGAATAAATAATGATGATGAATTAATAGCACAAGTACACAAGTCAGACCGTATGGAACTTAATAAGATCATATCATAGCATCATATCTCCTTCAGACGATATGCTCTGCAGCTTCAGCTCTTAAACAACTTCCCATGTTTAATTAAACTGCATATCACTTTCTCTATCTCTCTTATCTGGTCTTAATAATGCAGGAAAACAGAATGTCGATGTCTACGCCTTGAGAAAGAGAGAGAGAGAGAGACAGACAGACAGAGTGAGAGAGACAGGGTGAGAGAGAGAGAGAGAGAGACAGACAGACAGACAGAGTGAGAGAGACAGGGTGAGAGAGAGAGCAAGCGAGAGAGAGAGAGAGAGAGAGAAAGGGTGAGAGAGGGGGTGACAGCGATAGAGAGGGACTGTGTCTTCTAACCCATTCACCCCATATGCATCCCACCTCTCCTACGATGTGTGTAAACTTGGGGGGGGGGGGGGGGACAGAGCCCTGGTTCTCTGGAGAGATGCCTGGCAGACACATCCCAGACACACACTTAGGGTAGGGAGACAGGCAGGCAGCTGCTAGCTAGCCTGATAGGGAGTCTGTATGGCTACATGGGTGAGAGAGCAATGAGGATTCACACCAACACACATACACCTTAAATCAATCTTTTTTTTTTTTTTCATGGGAAATTAATAAAATGTCACAGTTTTTATGGTAGAATAATAGTGAAGACATCAAAATGATGAAATAATAGATATAGAATCATGTATTAACCAAAAAAAGTGTAATACAAATCAAAAGATCTACCATGTAGAAAATAATCCAAATAAAGAAAAACCCTTGAATGAGTAGATGTGTCCTAACTTTAGACTGGTAGTGTGCACGGTACTACCATTCATTTTTAAAACTGGTATCGGGCTACCTTCAGACGAGTCTTGTGAAGCTTGACATGTACGTGTTCGTGAGAGTCGCACCTTTACACAGAGGGGTCATATTAGTGTGTAACCCAAACTGTTCGGACGCTACAGACAGAGGTCGGCAGATGGGCGGTACCAATTTCAGACAAGTCCTGTGACCCTTGTGGGGTTCGTAGAGCAAAACGTTTTTGTGAGGAGACTGATTTTAGGGATGTCTCATGGTTTGACAAACACCGCTGTAGCTCGGCCACCTTCTACCTTCTACTATATGCTGTGGATTGAGACGCAGCCCATCCACCTCATCTAGCTTGAACAGATGGATTTTGACTGGGATTTTGTTAATGATGCTAATTCTATTTCCGCGCGGACATCGACTCTGCGGGTTTCAATTCACCCAGAACCATTAGATCAGTTCTATATAGAACCCACTAAAATATTGGTATCATTGAAATGTACTTCCACACTCAGAAATGCACCCATGCAGCAATTTATCAAATGTTCCTCCGTACCCCATCAGATGGCCATCTGTAAGCATTCGTTTTCACTGCAGAGATATATGTGATTGTCCAGAGACATCTACTCACTCTGTTTCTACGCTTCATTGCAGAATAATGTCTTAAACGTATTAAAGTATTAATATTTCAAACCATGTTGTCGTCCAAATGACCATATCCCATGAATCAAGAGTGCCCCAAAACTAAAATACAAGTTCATACAACAATAGTTGTGTTCAAAGGAGGTAATAATGGTGTTTATTTGCAAACGTAATTTAAATGTCACGCTCATTGCACCACACACACACACACACACACACGCACACGCACACGCACACGCACACGCACACACACACACACACACACACACACACATACGCACACACGCACACACGCACACACGCACACACGCACACACACACACACATACACACATACACACATACACACACACACACACATACACACACACACACACACACACACACACACACACACACACACACACACACACACACACACACACACAAAGACATCAGCAGCTCTAATGTAATTTACCGGTCAGTGGTTTATGATAGACGGAGTGAACACTGAAAATGAATCTGAATCCCAAATCGATGAGATATTAAAGTGTCCTTCATTGTCTCCATGGTGTTTATAAAATGCCATTAGCTTGGCCACATATTATTAGAGTCAGGGCACTGATGAGCAGGCTCCATACCAACTGACTCTGTGCTGTATCCCAAACGGCACCCTATTCCCCATAGAGCTCTGGTCAAAACTAGTGCACTATGAAGGGAATAGGATGTCGTTTGGGATGCTGTCAATGTTCATCATGTGATTTAAATCAAACAGAAACCCGCCTCAGTGCATTGCCAACCAATGGAGAGAGGCGGATACTTTTATGAAGATGGACACTCTAAATCCAGCTCCTCCATTGACAGCCCATAAATATTATTGTCTCCCGTATATAGAAATGACTTGGAAATTGGCCATAAAGCTGGCATCCACACATTGGCATGGGTGATTTAGAGGTGGAAGTCTGGCTGGGGTATTGTGTAATAGAGTAACAGATGTGATGAATGTCCATTACATGAGGGATCCATGGTATTTCTCCAGGGCCAGGAGGACTCTAGAGAAACCTGACTTCTGTGCTGTTCTCTGTCTCTCTCTCTCTCTCTCTCGCCCAATTCCCCTGCCAGGCTCAGGGCCGATCCACATACAGCTGTGCTTCAGGGGGTTCAGTTTGCTTATTCAATGGGACACACGCACACACATCGAAGAACAAACACCCCAAAGTTGCCAGGGTTACACAAGGGCCAGATGGCAGCAGACACACACACACACGCACGCACGCACGCACGCACGCACACACACACACACACACGTACACATACACACACGCACGCACACACACACACGTACATATACACACACACAAACACACGTACACACACACACCCTCCTCCTATCCACTTGACTCTACATAAAGGGACTTGATGAAAGTCATTCATGTTGCTCTATAAGTCAGCGTCTCATTTCCAAGACAAATGAGGAAGTCAGACTGGTCAGCTAACCTCTGTCCTCCTGTCCTGCCTAGATATAGGCCCACAACTTCCCCCTTCCCTTATTAAAACCTGGGCCAGCCATTGGACGACTGCATTATTTCCACTACCCAGCCCAGAACTTCAATTGACTACATCCTCCTAAAGGTTGCCATGGCAATAGGACACTAAAAGTGGTTCTAATGGTCAAAGCCTAGCAGAGGTGTGAGAAGGAGTAATTGCATGTGATTTGACAGGGTTCCCTTCAGGATATTCATTCTGCACAGCTTCTTTCTGAGTTCACCTCTTCCACCCATTCACTCTGCTAACAGGTAAGACTGCCTTTATTAGTGTCATTAGTGTCTGGTACTGCCCACTGTTATAACGAGTGTCTTGGTACGATAGGTCGTTATCAACACCTGTGAAAAGATAGGAGACCATATTGAATCTAACTCTGGATCAACTGCACTTTGACTGAATCTGGAGTGAGAGAATGATGAGGATGAGGAGGATGATGATGAGGATAAATTATGATGAGGATGATTTGTGTTTATGTGTGGTGTTTCCCTCAAACTCAAAACATCAACTTGGGTAACTCACCCCTTCCCCAATGTACAGCACCTACCTAGGTGAGTCATGTTGCACCAGAATGTTCACCAACACCCAAGAGCATTTAGCTGTGTCTGGAATCGCACAATGCATCAGGTACTGCATGGTACACAGCATAATACCATGTATAGGATTTGATCTGTTCAGTTCAGTGGCCTGCTGACCATTGTTCCATAATGCTGTCTGTTTGTCTGTCTGGTCCGAACTCTCCACTGCAGTCCTGACTCCTGACCAACGCCATCCACCCCTCTTCACTACAGTCCTGACTCCTGACCAACACCATCCACCCCTCTCCACTGCAGTCCTGACTCCTGACCAACGCCATCCACCCCTCTCCACTACAGTCCTGACTCCTGACCAACACCATCCACCCCTCTCCACTACAGTCTTGACTCCTGACCAACGCCATCCACCCCTCTCCACTACAGTCCTGACTCCTGACCAACGCCATCCACCCCTCTCCACTACAGTCCTGACTCCTGACCAACGCCATCCACCCCTCTCCACTGCAGTCCTGACTCCTGACCAACGCCATCCACCCCTCTCCACTACAGTCCTGATTCCTGACCAACGCCATCCACCCCTCTCCACTGCAGTCCTTATTGATTTTCTGTGCTGAGAAACAAGATCTAAATATTGAGGTCTAGAGAATGTTGATTTAACTCAATAGTGAAGGGTCATAGATTGGTGGGTCTTTATTCTGTGCATTTTAATCTTTGAATGAATTCATCAGATAAAGCCGTGGGGGTTGACACCAGGAGCAGAGTAGAATGGATGACCATACCGGCCTCCTGCGCTTCAATCAATGACTCTGGATTTAAACTGCAGCGCATCCGTACATACATACCCTATATAGGTTACACACTGACAAACTCAATCTAGATTTATTGGGGATGAATTGATTTATAAAAGGGTCATTGTTCCTCAGTTTAGACATTTTTGCTCCCTGTGAAACCTCTTCATTTGTAAATATTTCATATTTCCTTGTTAGAGGGCATTGTTTTTTTCGACTGGTTGTGTTACCTTGGTATTTAGGTGTCCACTAGGCCACTACTATATTGAATTGGGCTCTTTCCTGTCCTGCTAAGCATTCAAAATGTAATGAGTACTTTTGGGTTTCAACAAACAGGTATGTAGTAAAAAGTACAATATTTTCTTAAGGAATGTAATGGTAAAAGTAGTCAAAAATATAAATACTAAAGTAAGGTACAGATACCCCAAAAACTACTTAAGTAGTACTTTAAACTATTTTTACTTAAAGTACTTTACACCACTGGACAATTGTCTGCTACGGTGCGTTTCCATTTAACTATCTTGTGTCGATAAAAACAGCTGGATGTAATGAAGTCAGCTGGATGTAATGAAGTCAGCTGGATGTAATGTAGTCAGCTGGATGTAATGATGTCAGCTGGATGTAATGTAGTCAGCTGGATGTAATGATGTCAGCTGGATGTAATGAAGTCAGCTGGATGTAATGAAGTCAGCTGGATGTAATGAAGTCAGCTGGATGTAATGAAGTCAGCTGGATGTAATGAAGTCAGCTGGATGTAATGAAGTCAGCTGGATGTAATGATGTCAGCTGGATGTAATGATGTCAGCTGGATGTAATGAAGTCAGCTGGATGTAATGATGTCAGCTGGATGTAATGATGTCAGCCGATGTAATGAAGTCAGCTGGATGTAATAAAGTCAGCTGGATGTAATGAAGTCAGCCGATGTAATGAAGTCAGCTGGATGTAATGATGTCAGCTGGATGTAATGATGTCAGCTGGATGTAATGAAGTCAGCTGGATGTAATGATGTCAGCTGGATGTAATGATGTCAGCTGGATGTAATGAAGTCAGCTGAATGTAATGAAGTCAGCTGGATGTAATGATGTCAGCTGAATGTAATGAAGTCAGCTGGATGTAATGAAGTCAGCTGGATGTAATGAAGTCAGCTGGATGTAATGAAGTCAGCTGGATGTAATGAAGTCAGCTGGATGTAATGAAGTCAGCTGGATGTAATGATGTCAGCTGGATGTAATGATGTCAGCTGGATGTAATGAAGTCAGCTGGATGTAATGATGTCAGCTGGATGTAATGATGTCAGCCGATGTAATGAAGTCAGCTGGATGTAATAAAGTCAGCTGGATGTAATGAAGTCAGCCGATGTAATGAAGTCAGCTGGATGTAATGATGTCAGCTGGATGTAATGATGTCAGCTGGATGTAATGAAGTCAGCTGGATGTAATGATGTCAGCTGGATGTAATGATGTCAGCTGGATGTAATGAAGTCAGCTGGATGTAATGAAGTCAGCTGGAAGTAATGAAGTCAGCTGGATGTAATGAAGTCAGCTGGATGTAATGAAGTCAGCTGGATGTAATGAGGTCAGCTGGATGTAATGATGTCAGCTGGATGTAATGAAGTCAGCTGGATGTAATGTAGTCAGCTGGATGTAATGTAGTCAGCTGGATGTAATGAAGTCAGCTGGATGTAATGTAGTCAGCTGGATGTAATGTAGTCAGCTGAATGTAATGTAGTCAGCTGGATGTAATGTAGTCAGCTGGATGTAATGAGGTCAGCTGGAAGTAATGAAGTCAGCTGGATGTAATGATGTCAGCTGGATGTAATGAAGTCAGCTGGATGTAATGATGTCAGCTGGAAATAATGATGTCAGCTGGATGTAATGAAGTCAGCTGGATGTAATGATGTCAGCTGGATGTAATGAAGTCAGCTGGATGTAATGATGTCAGCTGGATGTAATGAAGTCAGCTGGATGTAATGATGTCAGCTGGATGTAATGAAGTCAGCTGGATGTAATGATGTCAGCTGGATGTAATGAAGTCAGCTTGATGTAATGATGTCAGCTGGATGTAATGAAGTCAGCTGGATGTAATGAGGTCAGCTGGATGTAATGAAGTCAGCTGGATGGAATGAAGTCAGCTGGATGTAATGATGTCAGCTGGATGTAATGATGCCAGCTGGATGTAATAAAGTCAGCTGGATATAATGAAGTCAGCTAGAAGTAATGAAGTTAGCTGGATGTAATGATGCCAGCTGGATGTAATGATGCCAGCTGGATGTAATGATGTCAGCTGGAAGTAATAAAGTCAGCTGGATGTAATGAAGTCAGCTGGATGTAATGAAGTCAGCTGGATGTAATGAAGTCAGCTGGATGTAATGAAGTCAGTTGGATGTAATGAGGTCAGCTGGATGTAATGAAGTCAGCTGGATGTAATGATGTCAGCTGGATGTAATGAAGTCAGCTGGATGTAATGATGTCAGCTGAATGTAATGAAGTCAGCTGGATGTAATGATGTCAGCTGGATGTAATGAAGTCAGCTGAATGTAATGAAGTCAGCTGGATGTAATGATGTCAGCTGGATGTAATGAAGTCAGCTGGATGTAATGAGGTCAGCTGGATGTAATGAAGTCAGCTGGATGTAATGAAGTCAGCTGAATGTAATGAAGTCAGCTGAATGTAATGGAGTCAGCTGGATGTAATGATGTCAGCTGGATGTAATGAAGTCAGCTGGATGTAATGAAGTCAGCTGGATGTAATGAGGTCAGCTGGATGTAATGAAGTCAGCTGGATGTAATGACGTCAGCTGGATGTAATGATGCCAGCTGGATGTAATGAGGTCAGCTGGATGTAATGAAGTCAGCTGGATGTAATGAAGTCAGCTGGATGTAATGATGTCAGCTGGATGTAATGAGGTCAGCTGGATGTAATGAAGTCAGCTGGATGTAATGACGTCAGCTGGATGTAATGATGCCAGCTGGATGTAATGAGGTCAGCTGGATGTAATGAAGTCAGCTGGATGTAATGACGTCAGCTGGATGTAATGATGCCAGCTGGATGTAATGATGTCAGCTGGAAGTAATAAAGTCAGCTGAATGTAATGAAGTCAGCTGGATGTAATGAAGTCAGCTGGATTTAATGAGGTCAGCTGGATGTAATGATGTCAGCTGGATGTAATGATGTCAGCTGGATGTAATGAAGTCAGCTGGATGTAATGATGTCAGCTGGATGTAATGATGTCAGCCGATGTAATGAAGTCAGCTGGATGTAATAAAGTCAGCTGGATGTAATGAAGTCAGCTGGATGTAATGAAGTCAGCTGGATGTAATGATGTCAGCTGGATGTAATGAAGTCAGCTTGATGTAATGATGTCAGCTGGATGTAATGAAGTCAGCTGGATGTAATGAGGTCAGCTGGATGTAATGAAGTCAGCTGGATGGAATGAAGTCAGCTGGATGTAATGATGTCAGCTGGATGTAATGATGTCAGCTGGATGTAATGAAGTCAGCTGGATGTAATGATGTCAGCTGGATGTAATGATGTCAGCTGGATGTAATGAAGTCAGCTGGATGTAATGAAGTCAGCTGGAAGTAATGAAGTCAGCTGGATGTAATGAAGTCAGCTGGATGTAATGAAGTCAGCTGGATGTAATGAGGTCAGCTGGATGTAATGATGTCAGCTGGATGTAATGAAGTCAGCTGGATGTAATGTAGTCAGCTGGATGTAATGTAGTCAGCTGGATGTAATGAAGTCAGCTGGATGTAATGTAGTCAGCTGGATGTAATGTAGTCAGCTGAATGTAATGTAGTCAGCTGGATGTAATGTAGTCAGCTGGATGTAATGAGGTCAGCTGGAAGTAATGAAGTCAGCTGGATGTAATGATGTCAGCTGGATGTAATGAAGTCAGCTGGATGTAATGATGTCAGCTGGAAATAATGATGTCAGCTGGATGTAATGAAGTCAGCTGGATGTAATGATGTCAGCTGGATGTAATGAAGTCAGCTGGATGTAATGATGTCAGCTGGATGTAATGAAGTCAGCTGGATGTAATGATGTCAGCTGGATGTAATGAAGTCAGCTGGATGTAATGATGTCAGCTGGATGTAATGAAGTCAGCTTGATGTAATGATGTCAGCTGGATGTAATGAAGTCAGCTGGATGTAATGAGGTCAGCTGGATGTAATGAAGTCAGCTGGATGGAATGAAGTCAGCTGGATGTAATGATGTCAGCTGGATGTAATGATGCCAGCTGGATGTAATAAAGTCAGCTGGATATAATGAAGTCAGCTAGAAGTAATGAAGTTAGCTGGATGTAATGATGCCAGCTGGATGTAATGATGCCAGCTGGATGTAATGATGTCAGCTGGAAGTAATAAAGTCAGCTGGATGTAATGAAGTCAGCTGGATGTAATGAAGTCAGCTGGATGTAATGAAGTCAGCTGGATGTAATGAAGTCAGTTGGATGTAATGAGGTCAGCTGGATGTAATGAAGTCAGCTGGATGTAATGATGTCAGCTGGATGTAATGAAGTCAGCTGGATGTAATGATGTCAGCTGAATGTAATGAAGTCAGCTGGATGTAATGATGTCAGCTGGATGTAATGAAGTCAGCTGAATGTAATGAAGTCAGCTGGATGTAATGATGTCAGCTGGATGTAATGAAGTCAGCTGGATGTAATGAGGTCAGCTGGATGTAATGAAGTCAGCTGGATGTAATGAAGTCAGCTGAATGTAATGAAGTCAGCTGAATGTAATGGAGTCAGCTGGATGTAATGATGTCAGCTGGATGTAATGAAGTCAGCTGGATGTAATGAAGTCAGCTGGATGTAATGAGGTCAGCTGGATGTAATGAAGTCAGCTGGATGTAATGACGTCAGCTGGATGTAATGATGCCAGCTGGATGTAATGAGGTCAGCTGGATGTAATGAAGTCAGCTGGATGTAATGAAGTCAGCTGGATGTAATGATGTCAGCTGGATGTAATGAGGTCAGCTGGATGTAATGAAGTCAGCTGGATGTAATGACGTCAGCTGGATGTAATGATGCCAGCTGGATGTAATGAGGTCAGCTGGATGTAATGAAGTCAGCTGGATGTAATGACGTCAGCTGGATGTAATGATGCCAGCTGGATGTAATGATGTCAGCTGGAAGTAATAAAGTCAGCTGAATGTAATGAAGTCAGCTGGATGTAATGAAGTCAGCTGGATTTAATGAGGTCAGCTGGATGTAATGATGTCAGCTGGATGTAATGATGTCAGCTGGATGTAATGAAGTCAGCTGGATGTAATGATGTCAGCTGGATGTAATGATGTCAGCCGATGTAATGAAGTCAGCTGGATGTAATAAAGTCAGCTGGATGTAATGAAGTCAGCTGGATGTAATGAAGTCAGCTGGATGTAATGATGTCAGCTGGATGTAATGAAGTCAGCTTGATGTAATGATGTCAGCTGGATGTAATGAAGTCAGCTGGATGTAATGAGGTCAGCTGGATGTAATGAAGTCAGCTGGATGGAATGAAGTCAGCTGGATGTAATGATGTCAGCTGGATGTAATGATGCCAGCTGGATGTAATAAAGTCAGCTGGATGTAATGAAGTCAGCTAGAAGTAATGAAGTTAGCTGGATGTAATGATGCCAGCTGGATGTAATGATGCCAGCTGGATGTAATGATGTCAGCTGGAAGTAATAAAGTCAGCTGGATGTAATGAAGTCAGCTGGATGTAATGAAGTCAGCTGGATGTAATGAAGTCAGCTGGATGTAATGAAGTCAGTTGGATGTAATGAGGTCAGCTGGATGTAATGAAGTCAGCTGGATGTAATGATGTCAGCTGGATGTAATGAAGTCAGCTGGATGTAATGATGTCAGCTGAATGTAATGAAGTCAGCTGGATGTAATGATGTCAGCTGGATGTAATGAAGTCAGCTGAATGTAATGAAGTCAGCTGGATGTAATGATGTCAGCTGGATGTAATGAAGTCAGCTGGATGTAATGAGGTCAGCTGGATGTAATGAAGTCAGCTGGATGTAATGAAGTCAGCTGAATGTAATGAAGTCAGCTGAATGTAATGGAGTCAGCTGGATGTAATGATGTCAGCTGGATGTAATGAAGTCAGCTGGATGTAATGAAGTCAGCTGGATGTAATGAGGTCAGCTGGATGTAATGAAGTCAGCTGGATGTAATGACGTCAGCTGGATGTAATGATGCCAGCTGGATGTAATGAGGTCAGCTGGATGTAATGAAGTCAGCTGGATGTAATGAAGTCAGCTGGATGTAATGATGTCAGCTGGATGTAATGAGGTCAGCTGGATGTAATGAAGTCAGCTGGATGTAATGACGTCAGCTGGATGTAATGATGCCAGCTGGATGTAATGAGGTCAGCTGGATGTAATGAAGTCAGCTGGATGTAATGACGTCAGCTGGATGTAATGATGCCAGCTGGATGTAATGATGTCAGCTGGAAGTAATAAAGTCAGCTGAATGTAATGAAGTCAGCTGGATGTAATGAAGTCAGCTGGATTTAATGAGGTCAGCTGGATGTAATGATGTCAGCTGGATGTAATGATGTCAGCTGGATGTAATGAAGTCAGCTGGATGTAATGATGTCAGCTGGATGTAATGATGTCAGCCGATGCAATGAAGTCAGCTGGATGTAATAAAGTCAGCTGGATGTAATGAAGTCAGCCGATGTAATGAAGTCAGCTGGATGTAATGATGTCAGCTGGATGTAATGAAGTCAGCTGGAAGTAATGAAGTCAGCTGGAAGTAATGAAGTCAGCTGGATGTAATGAAGTCAGCTGAATGTAATGAAGTCAGCTGGATGTAATGATGTCAGCTGGATGTAATGAAGTCAGCTGGATGTAATGAAGTCAGCTGGATGTAATGAGGTCAGCTGGATGTAATGAAGTCAGCTGGATGTAATGACGTCAGCTGGATGTAATGATGCCAGCTGGATGTAATGAGGTCAGCTGGATGTAATGAAGTCAGCTGGATGTAATGAAGTCAGCTGGATGTAATGATGCCAGCTGGATGTAATGATGTCAGCTGGAAGTAATAAAGTCAGCTGAATGTAATGAAGTCAGCTGGATGTAATGAAGTCAGCTGGATTTAATGAGGTCAGCTGGATGTAATGATGTCAGCTGGATGTAATGATGTCAGCTGGATGTAATGAAGTCAGCTGGATGTAATGATGTCAGCTGGATGTAATGATGTCAGCCGATGTAATGAAGTCAGCTGGATGTAATAAAGTCAGCTGGATGTAATGAAGTCAGCCGATGTAATGAAGTCAGCTGGATGTAATGATGTCAGCTGGATGTAATGAAGTCAGCTGGAAGTAATAAAGTCAGCTGGAAGTAATGAAGTCAGCTGGATGTAATGAAGTCAGCTGGATGTAATGAAGTCAGCTGGATGTAATGAAGTCAGCTGGATGTAATGAAGTCAGCTGGATGTAATGAAGTCAGCTGGATGTAATGAAGTCAGCTGGATGTAATGAGGTCAGCTGGATGTAATGAAGTCAGCTGGATGTAATGAAGTCAGCTGGATGTAATGAAGTCAGCTGGATGTAATGAGGTCAGCTGGATGTAATGATGTCAGCTGGATGTAATGAAGTCAGCTGAATGTAATGATGTCAGCTGGATGTAATGAAGTCAGCTGGATGTAATGAGGTCAGCTGGATGTAATGATGTCAGCTGGATGTAATGAAGTCAGCTGGATGTAATGATGTCAGCTGGATGTAATGAAGTCAGCTGGATGTAATGATGTCAGCTGGAAATAATGATGTCAGCTGGATGTAATGAAGTCAGCTGGATGTAATGATGTCAGCTGGATGTAATGAAGTCAGCTGGATGTAATGATGTCAGTTGGATGTAATGAAGTCAGCTGGATGTAATGAAGTCAGCTGGATGTAATGAGGTCAGCTGGATGTAATGAAGTCAGCTGGATGTAATGATGTCAGCTGGATGTAATGATGTCAGCTGGATGTAATGATGTCAGCTGGATGTAATGATGCCAGCTGGATGTAATAAAGTCAGCTGGATGTAATGAAGTCAGCTAGAAGTAATGAAGTTAGCTGGAAGTAATGAAGTCAGCTGAATGTAATGAAGTCAGCTGGAAGTAATGAAGTCAGCTGGAAGTAATGAAGTCAGCTGGAAGTAATGAAGTCAGCTGGAAGTAATGAAGTCAGCTGGAAGTAATGAAGTCAGCTGGATGTTATGAAGTCAGCTGGAAGTAATGAAGTCAACTGGATGTAATGATGTCAGCTGGATGTAATAAAGTCAGCTGGATGTAATGAAGTCAGCTGGATGTAATGAAGTTAGCTGGATGTAATGATGTCACACCAACAACAACAAAAACAATAGTTTCCTATAAAAGGAAGTGGTTGAAGTATTTATATTACCCATTTAGGCAAATTGCACATAAAACATAAAACGACAGACGGTATGCTCTCCCACCCATCTTTTTCATGTTTCAGGTAGCTTGTGAAAGCTAGCATGAATAGTATGCAATAATTGACTAATATTTGCCGTATTCTAATAATTTGCATGTGCCAACGTATCGCCACGGTCCGTGCCCTGGTGAAACATGCACTCCTGTAGAGCTGAAATAATTGGATGATGAAACTTGCATCAGCCAACCAGAAAAGCAAGGCGAAGAAATACGAGCATTCTTGCATTCTTACAATCCTTGTCCTGCAAAGCAAATGTATTTTTACAGTTTAAAAACTATTTTGCAAGGAGTAGGCCAGGGATCATCCACTAGATTCAGCCCCTGGACACATGTTTCTTCATTGGATGGTTTAGAGGCCAGAACATCGTTGAAAATCATTTGTAGAATGCAAATTGACAGCATATCATCAAGTGCCTTTCTATTATTTGTGGGAATACTTGGGAACATATTACCATAATAGAAATCACTTGGAGCTGATTTACTGGTGTTTTTACAGTCTTTTATGTCCAACAATGAAAATGGGGAACGCTGCAGTAGGCATTTAGAATCAAATGTGGAGTGGAGCTTAACAGTTAGTTACATGAGACGTCATGTGCACATACCTTCAAAATTATTTGGCAATCATCCTTTATTCGAAAAACACTTTTTCCATCACCATTTGTCTCAATAAAGAAAGTTAGCCTGATAACAACGTCTATCTTTCAGAAAATATCTCTGTTGTTTCCATTACACATGTCTCAATAAAGAAAGTTAGCCTGATAACAACGCCTATCTTTAGAAAATATCTCTGTTGTTTCCATTACACATGTCTCAATAAAGAAAGTTAGCCTGATAACAACGTCTATCTTTAGAAAATATCTCTGTTGTTTCCATTACACATGTCTCAATAAAGAAAATTGCGACAATTTAGTAATAATCATTACCAAATACCTATTGTCTGGTCAAGTGCCCAGGGGCTCTGACCTTCAGGGAGCCCCCATTGATTGTGTTAGTCATTCTAACTCAGATATCATATTAATATGACACAAGTCACTACAAACAAATTGTAGAATTTCAGGAAATTAGATGTAAAACTTCAAGAAAATTCTCTGCCCTGTGGAAAAATATGTAGAATTGCAGAAAACTTGCTTTAAAACCGTAACATTTTCTCTACACCGCATGGCAAAATGTGTAGAATTGCAGGAAATGAACTTGTAAAATGTAACACTTTCTCTCCACCATCAAGAGGGGGGCACTAAAATATTTTGTGGTGAGGTTGCTACCCATCAAAATCAGGGTGGGTAGCAACCTCTAATCTTGCTTAGACCAAATCTTGCTTAGGGACACCAAAAGGCTAGAGCCAGCCCTGCTTTTGACCAATTATGGCAAGCCACTGGGACACCAGATACAGGTCAGATTGGTAGGCTGTTTTGTTTTTGTTGCGTTATTTTCTTAACCCTGGCTATCTCTCTATCTCAAACAAGGAAATACAGTTAACTTCAAATTGTAATTAGTAATGTCATGTATCTGTCTAACACCTACATGTCAAGGTTTGAAACGCCAAAAATCAAGGTTTGGTTCACAATGCATGGGGCAGTGACGGAAAACCAACTGCAGTTCTGGATTGGCCTGCAGGTGGAGCTATGATGCAGGTTTTCAAAGCGCAGTGCACTTGCCAACGGAGAGCAGCACAGGGAGGATCATGTCTAGATGGTATACAGCTTTTGTAAAATGTCAAAAGTTGCTTATTCGTTTTTTTTTGCATTTTAGCTAACCCTAACCCTAACCTAAGTATCCTAACCTGCTGCGTTAATTATCAAAACCTGCCGCTTCAGTTCTTCTAAACCTGCTGAGAAAAGTCAATTTTGACAAAAGCTGTATCCCTTCTAGACAAAACCCACAGGGTCAGAAGAGTAGCTGCAGCACGGTCGCATCTTTCTGAACTTGCCCAGTCAGGTATGCAGCATGTAAAGTAGAGTAGGCTGCAGATAAGAAAGAATGTCAGTCGTGAATTTTAATCATGGATTGTGTGGTGTAGGCCTAACATTTGCTTACTATTCTGGTAGGCTGTTTAACTTCAATTGCCCTTTTGCCTGTGATAACATAACTGTAATCAAATGATTTCCCATCTATAAAACAAAACCATGGAAAATAATAATTTACTGTTTTGTGAATCATGTTACCCCTTGTCTGTAGGTCTATCTCAATGTGGCTTGTTGACCTTATCATTGAAAATGTGACTATTATGCCTAATTGGTAAGGCAAATTAGGAATGTAGCCTACAATTAATTTATAGGCTATAATGTGGTTTGGCTATAATAAATACCATTATTTTTGTGAATGTCTTACTGAAAAGGCTTTTCTAGTTGTAAATGTTATTGCATAGGCATTCGTAAATATCATAATACCAACGGAAAGCCAATATCTTGATTAGCTGTTAGAAACTTAAAAAAATAATCAACGACAAAATAAGATAATCCCTCGACACAGAGCAAGTGTCTTAATTATATTTAATTTCCCTAATCTCCATCTTCAAATGATGCTCTGATTAGATATTTAAATCCGATGATCATTTCACCCCCAGTATTGTATTCATGTGTATTCCCTTTGGCATAGCCAAATCCCTTTCACGCAGGAATGAATGCATTACATAAACATAGAAAATACATTCGCTGGCTGCGGGCTTCAGCATATGCCTCTCATTCATCATGTGAGCTGCGCTTCTGTGATTGCTGCCAGTGAAATTTTACAATTAGCCCAATCACAGCCCTCGATCCGAGATGTCACTGCGGGCGAGTCAGAAGGCTTGGTAAAACAAGACAGTCGCTCCTTGCGCCCCGGCATAGCGCCATACACTCAAATCCCTGCCCAGTTACTCAGTTGTCAGCTCGGAACCTGCAAACTCGAAAAGCACCCTCTCTCTCTTCTCCCCTCTCGTCGCAGCATCACACAACGCCTTTCAGATGGGAGCATCGCACTGATCTACAGCGCGACACACACAGCCTCTTGCGGAATCCTACAGTGCAGCGATTTTCAAGACATAAGTGCGTCCGCGTTTGGGATGGGAGGTGTTGCGATCCCGCCGGGTCTGAGTCCACTCGGAGCGGCATAGTGGCTGGAGAGGGACTCGCTGATCGGAAGTGTTGTTGGGATCCTGCTGCTATTTCCTTTCGCGCTGGATTCTCATGCTTTTGACTAACACGTCGCTGCGGAGGATTTAGAACGGACCAATTCATAAAGAAGCATCACAGCCCTGTGGATTAGGATACCAAAAGGTGTTTCTTTTTACGCATCTCGTTGTAATTTGGAAGTAAAGGAGTTGGGATTCATCGGAACGTGCCTGTTACCGCAGTGTCAATGCGACTGCGGCTGTAAACTGATATCCGCAGCGATTACAGGTAAGGACGGGCTTGTCACAGGGTGATCATTTAACGGGACTATTATTTTTTGGTCTTTATCGTTTTCTTTTTTGAAGAATTGGGGCGCGGATGCCTCTGCACCAGGTAAAGGCGTGTATACCTGTTCTCTGCCGTATAGCCATGCCGCGCGGGGAACACTGCACCATCCTTCTCTTGCGGGTTTGGGATTTCAGTTTTTGTATTTATTACCTTTTACAATTTTCCCACCATCGCCACTCTGATATAGAATAAGATTGCGTCATTTATTGTTGATGCTATTCTATGTGCATTTTTCTGCGGTTTAACGCTTTAGAGCATGTGTGTACTGCTTCATTCATTTTGAGCATTTACTTGCCCAAATGCGTACGCGCGTCTGCCGGCGCTGAGCTCTGTAGGTAAAGTGATATTGACCAAGTGATATTAGTGAATGTAGCCTATGGGGTGGCAGAATTTCGCAGTGTGTTAAGAGACATTTGTCCACCTTCGTACAACAGTCGGCTCTGCAGTATGTTATGTGACATCCTATTGCACACCAAGAGGTGGATATTTTCCCACCACTCTCTCGTCTCGTTGATATATCCTAGCGCAATGACATCCAATAATTCACATCCCACTGTGTAGGACTAGATGTTTCATATGATACCTCTCAGAGAGTCACAGCGTAGCTTGTGCACGGCGTCTCTGTTTTCATGCGGTCTGTAACTCGTGGAAAGCCCACGTTGCATCATGAAACATTTATTGTAACCTCAAATGGCACATCTCCTGTCTCCGTGGCTGGAAAGCGTCGCCGATCATAAGTTGCGGGCTGCATTGCTGTGCGTCGCACGTCTCCACTCAAGTGCCCCAGGTCTAGGTACATGACCGATATGGTTTTGGGTTTGGGAAGGGAAGGGAGATCCGTAGCTTGTCTGGTCAAGTGATTTTGGTTTTCCCATTCACTCTTTGATTTTCCAGTATATAGTAAAAATACAAATAAAATAACTATATATATATATATATATATATATATATATATATATAGTTATTTTATTTGTATCTATATATCTATATATCTATATATATATATAGATAGATATAGAGTGAGAGAGAGAGAGAGTAGGCTATTATAGAGTATTTGAAATCACTCTATAAATGTCCATGTGCAGCCTTATACGATATAGGCTATTACATAAATGCTATTAGGGCACGCCTGTGTCCGAGAGCAGGATAGTGAGCAACGGTAGCTTTAAGTCAAAAAGTCCTTTAACCTCACTGTTAAATTGTCATGACAACGTCTTTGATCCAATCCTCTTCTTCACAGAACAACATGCCACACAACTGGAAAACATGTATAGCAGTTCATTACTGTAGGCTATATCAATTGTTCAAGGACATAATACATGTGTTATACATATAGAATATCTTCAATATTTAGCTCCAAACACTGGGCTGCTTGGGGGTAACGCTGTACCATCTGTGTAAAGAATCAGGCTAAAATGCTGTAACCCTTATGGCTCATTTAGAGCTTGTGCCAGTAGGCTTTATAGTCAGTAGGGGGAGAGGTGGTCCTGTGTTGAGTAGGCTTTATAGTCAGTAGGGGGAGAGGTGGTCCTGTGTTGAGTAGGCTTTATAGTCAGTAGTGGTAGAGGTGATCCTGCGTTGAGTAGGTCTGTGGTTATAGACCAGTCTACACAGCAGCCAGACAGCCACTGTAGTGTAGTGTAGTGTAGTGTAGTAGGCAACCTGGAAGACTGTCTATTTAATATCCAGTCACTGCCACACCACTTCCTCTGTAGACCTTAGAAAGCATAGCGCTCCCTCTTGCTGTATAGAGGGATGTAGGTCCTTGACTCATAATGCAGCTTTACAGAAACCCTCTCTCTCTCTCTCTCTCTCTCTCTCTCTCTCTCTCTCTCTCTCTCTCTCTCTCTCTCTCTCTCTCTCTTTCTCTTTCTCTTTCTCTCCCCCTCTCTCTCTCGCTCTCTTTCTCTCCCTCTCTCATTCTCTCTCCTCTCTCGTTCTCTTGTTCTCTCGTTCTCTCCTTCTCTCGTTCTCTCTCTCTCTCTCCCTCTCTCTCTCTCTCTCTCTCTCTCTCTCTCTCTCTCTCTCTCTCTCGCTCTCTCACTCCCTCCATTGCCAGCAGCAGCTGCTACACAAGCCTATACAGAATGTGTAACTGACTATAGCAGTAGCTCTGTTCAACTCAGTCACACCACACTAAAGTCTACACACTATAGTATGTATACATTATTACACTATAGTCTACACTCTATAATATGTATACATTATTACACTATAGCTTATACACTATAGTTGGTATACATTATTACACTATAATATGTATACATTATTACACTATAGCTTATACACTATAGTAGGTATACATTATCACACTATAGTCTACACACTATAGTATGTATACATTATTACACTATAGTATGTATACATTATTACACTATAGTATATATACTGTAGTATGTATACATTATTACACTATAGTCTACACACTATAATATGTATACATTATTACACTATAGCCTATACACTATAGTATGTATACATTATTACACTATAGTCTATATACTGTAGTAGGTATACATTATTACACTATAGCCTATACACTATAATATGTATACATTATTACACTATAGCCTATACACTATAGTATGTATACATTATTACACTATAGTCTATATACTGTAGTAGGTATACATTATTACACTATAGCCTATAGCACTAAAGTCTACACACCATAATATATATATATATTATTACACTATAGTCTACACACTATAGTATGTATACATTATTACACTATAATATGTATACATTATTACACTATGGTATGTATACATTAGTACACTATAGTCTACACACTATAGTATGTATACATTATTACACTATAGTCTATACACTATAGTATGTGTACATTATTGCACTATAGTCAATTCACTATAATATGTATACATTATTAGACTATAGTATGTATACATTATTACACTATAGCCTATAACACTATAGTCTACACACTATAGTATGTATACATTATTACCCAATAGTCTATATACTGTAGTATGTATACATTATTACACTATACACTATAGTACTATAGTATGTGTACATTATTACACTATAGCCTATACACTATAGTATGTATACATTATTACACTATAGTCAATCCACTATAATATGTATACATTATTACACTATAGCTTATACACTATAGTATGTATACATTATTACACTATAGTCATTCCACTAAAATATGTATACATTATTACCCTATAGCTTATACACTATAGTATGTATACATTATTACACTATAGTCTACACACTATAATATGTATACATTATTACACTATAGCTTATACACTATAGTATGTATACATTATTACACTATAGCTTATACACTATAGTATGTATACATTCTTACACTATAGTAGTTATATATTATTACACTATTTCCAATCCATTATATATGCATTCCTACATTATTTCCAATACATTATCCATCCATTGACTCTAGCCTATATGTTCCCTTCAGATCCCTCTGAAATGGTATAAGGATTGGATATGTATTTCGGGGCTGTATTAGTGAATAGTGTTAGGCTCCATTCAATGGATGACCATGCTGGGCAGAGTGTGCCTAGAGAGAGGGAGCTCTTCACAGAGCAGGGCCAGGGAGACTGAGAACTGCAGTAAGGGGTCAGAACAGGGCCAGGGAGACTGGAGGCTGCAGTAAGGGGTCAGAACAGGGCCAGGGAGACTGAGAACTGCAGTAAGGGGTCAGAACAGGGCCAGGGAGACTGAGAACTGCAGTAAGGGGTCAGAACAGGGCCAGGGAGACTGAAGGCTGCAGTAAGGGGTCAGAACAGGGCCAGGGAGACTGAGGCTGCAGTAAGGGGTCAGAACAGGGCCAGGGAGACGGAGGCTGCAGTAAGGGGTCAGAGCAGGGCCAGGGAGACTGGAGGCTGCAGTAAGGGGTCAGAACAGGGCCAGGGAGACTGGAGGCTGCAGTAAGGGGTCAGAACAGGGCCAGGGAGACTAGAGGCTGCAGTAAGGGGTCAGAACAGGGCCAGGGAGACTGGAGGCTACAGTAAGGGGCAGAGCAGGACCAGGGAGACTGAGAACTGCAGTAAGGTGTCAGAACAGGGCCAGGGAGACTGGAGGCTGCAGTAAGGGGTCAGAACAGGGTCAGGGAGACTGGATGCTGCAGTAAGGGGTCAGAACAGGGCCAGGGAGACTGGAGGCTGCAGTAAGGGGTCAGAACAGGGCCGGGGAGACTGGAGGCTGCAGTAAGGGGTCAGAACAGGGCCAGGGAGACTGGAGGCTGCAGTAAGGGGTCAGAACAGGGCCAGGGAGACTGGAGGCTGCAGTAAGGGGTCAGAGAAGGGCCAGGGAGACTGGAGGCTGCAGTAAGGGGTCAGAGAAGGGCCAGGGAGACTAGAGGCTGCAGTAAGGGGTCAGAGAAGGGCCAGGGAGACTGGAGGCTGCAGTAAGGGGTCAGAGAAGGGCCAGGGAGACTAGAGGCTGCAGTAAGGGGTCAGAGAAGGGCCAGGGAGACTGGAGGCTACAGTCTACAGAATGTATTGAAGTAAAAGTAAAAGTTGTCAAAAATATAAATAGTAAAGTACAGATACCCCAAAAAACTACTTATGTAGTACTTTAAAGTATTTTTACTTAAGTACTTTACACCACTGCCGATACATAATGAAAAATACATTACAAACAAAAATAATTTACAATTTACATACAATTAGAACATTACCATGTAGACATTACAGACTTACATGTATACAAAAATACAACTAAAGACACACATGTATTGCTGTTCTAGT